>NW_010545380.1:0-27765 GCF_000687285.1 Phaethon lepturus
GGAGGAGTGGCTGGAGAGCTGCCTCGTGGAACGTGACCTGGGAATGCTGGTTGACAGCTGGCTGAATATGAGCTGGCAGTGTGCCCAGGTGGCCAAAAAGGCCAACAGCATCCTGGTCTCTATCAGAAATCATGTGGGCAGCAGGAGTAGGGAAGTGACTGTGGCCCTGCACCCAGCCCTGGTGAGGCCACACCTCAAATACTGTGTTCAGTTTTGGGCCCCTCACTACAAGAAGGACATTGAGGTGCTGGAGCGTGTCCAGAGAAGGGCAACGAAGCTGGTGAGGGATCTGGAGCACAAGTCTTATGAGGAGTGGCTGAGGGAATGGGGGCTGTTTAATCTGAAAGGAGTCTGAGGGGAGACCTTATCGCTTCCTGAAAGGAGGTTGTGGTGAGGTGGGTGTTGGTCTCTTCTCTCAAGTAGCTAGTGATTGGGTGAGAGGAAATGGCCTCAGGTTGCTCCAGGGAAGGTTTAGGCTGGATACTAGGAAAAAATTATTTTCCTGAGAGAGTGGTCCAACATTGGAACAGGCTGCCCAGGGCAGTGGTGGAGTCACCATCACGGGAAGTGTTCAAAAAACTTGTGGACATGGCACTTTGGGACATGGTTTATTGGTGTTGTGTTGATGATTGGACTTGATGATCTTAATGGTCTTTTCCAGCCTGTCCTGGTTTCAGCCAGGGTACAGTTCATTTTCTTCACAGCAGCTAGTGTGAGGCTGTGTTTTGAATTTGGTGTGAGAATATGTTGATAATGTGCTGATGTTTTGAGCTGTTGCTAAGCAGTCAAGGACAGTCCAGCTTCTTGTGATGGCCTGCTAGCAAGAAGGCTTCGAGTGCATGGGAAGCTGGGAGGGGACACAGACGGGACAGCTGACCCAGGCTGACCAAAGAGTTATTCCATACTGTATGGCATCATGCTCAAAAACTTCCAGGACAGCACAAACTCTCTGGGCCGAGTGTTTGTGATGGCTTGACCCCAGCTGTCAGTTAAGCTCCCAACCAATTCTCACTCACTCCCCAGCAGCAGGATGGGAGAGAGAATTAGGAGGGCAAAATTAAGAAAAAAGTCATAGGTTGAGATAAAGACAGTTGAGATAAAGACAGTTTAGTAAGTGAAGAAAAAAAAAAGGTGATGCAAAAACAATCACACACCATTAGCAGACTGATGCCCAGCCAGTCTCCAAGCAAGAGCTACTTTGGAAAAATGACCACCCCTCTGTTGGTGCAAGAGGCTCTTTCTTCCCAGGTGCAGGACTTTGTCGTTGATGAATTTCACAAGGTTCCTGTTGTCCCCTTCCTTCAGCTTGGTGACAGACCTTGGAGCATGCCATCTACAGGCACGGATATTACCCCTGCCTGTCCCATCCTCAGGAGGAGATAGCACAAGCTTGATGGGAACATTTTCCCTCCAGAAGCTGTGAACTGAGGCATCTGCTGTGCCAGGAGTAGTTTCTCTATTTTGGGCTGGTAACCGTGCCCTGTGGTGCATCATCACCAAGGCTGAGCAGTCTTGTAGTCTCAGCAGTGTTTTCAGCCAGGACTCCTTGCCAGGGCCTGCCATAGAATCCTGAGCTCACTGTCTCCAGGGCTCTGGCCTTCGGCTGCACGCGGAGCAAGCGGTACCACCATAAACAGATTTCTGTGACACCAAACACCCATTGACAACATGAGTAAAATAAAAGGTCAACAATATCAGAGGAAAGAAGGACTGTGGTGAACCCTTAATGCCACAACGATCTTTATTCAAAGCAGCAAAAAGTTAGTAAGTTAGAAACAGCCTTATGAGGAAAATTAATCTAGCAATGAGTTCATGTCCAAATTAGCCATGGCAATGGAGACCTGGCCAGCCATATGTGGAGAAGACAGTGGTTTGTAGAGTCAGTTAGCATATTTTTTAACCTGTCTGCTGCCATTAAATGAAAAACAGGAGTTAAGAAAGGAGAGAGTGATTTTTTCAAGGATTCCAGCCTAACTGAATTTGTATCTTAGATGGAACCTGCCTATTCCTATGTAGAGACAACCTAATGTCACTATTGAACCTTTCTATTTCTGTCTAATTTACTTTGATACTATCAATAACCTGAAAGAATGTCTTTGACTTCTGATTCAGGAGCCTTTTTTTCTGGGATGGTAGTTTGAGTTCAAATAAAATAACATGTTATATGATGGTATATGTATGTTGATGAGATCTGTAAAATATGGGTGATTAGGTTAGTAAAGGGGATCATAGGCAAGATTGAAACCACAGCTGTCTGAAGATCTTTGTGCATCCTAATCTGAATGATTAGGGTTTTATTGATCAAATAGACACAAGGGATATGGGTAATGTGTTATGGAATGAATTCCAGAGCAAAACATAGTTGCCTAACACCTGAACTTCTCCCAAACCTGTATTTGTGAGATGATTTTGGAAATCCATTGTAGTTGTTTAGAACAATATACAGTGTTATTAATTGATGTATGACTGATTCATACTTTTTAAGGGTATAAACAAACAATGGCAATGTTTTTTCTTTAATAACAGTTCTAGTAAGATTAAACATGAGAATACAGAAGTGAGGTCCTCATGTCCTTGTCTGAATAATTCTATGCTGATGCTTAATTATCCTGCTTTTTAATATGTTTATTAAATATATACCTATATTATAGAATACAGAATTTGTGCAGTCTCTTGCCAGTTATGGTAGAAAATCATACAGATTGAAGTTCAGAACATAAAATTTAGTATTAATTATATTTTGTACGAATGTGAGTCTTTGATATTATTCTTAGCTGGCAGCATGTTCGTTTAAAATGTTTCCATACGCAGTTTCTGAAAGATTAACTTCTGTTGTACAAGATGAGCAGAATTGATGAAACAATTGAGATCAAACATTGTTACTACATAGTTTTATCGACTGCACTTCTTGGAATGGAGACTACAATTTAAATTAATAGCTGTATTATTTGACAAATAGCATGGCAATAAATGCTAAATGGATCTAACTGGTTCATCTAGGAAGGGGTAAAATGAAGAAAAAAGGCCCTTGTTGATGATATAGATCAATACCTAAAACATACATTTTATGGAAAGATATTTTCTATTTCATCTGTGAATATGACCTTGAAACAAAATTATAAATTGATTTTGGGGACTAATAACTGTTCATTCTCTAATTATTATGGTAAATATTTGATTATTAAAGATTTGATTCATTTAATATATTTTGTAGTGGAATTGTACAGAAACTAAGTGAAGAATGCTGAACTGTGGAGCTTGTGGATGAATAGACTAATTTTTTTTAAATTTTAATTTCCATCTTTAATATGATGAGGTTATAATGTTCCTAGGAAAAAAATCCTTTGATTTTAAAAATAGAATGATGGACAACATGTATTTTTAAGGTGAAAACATTTTAGCTTAACATTACCTAGCAAGATGGTTTTAAAATCATCACCATTTAAGGTCTGATTTTTGAAAAGTAAGAAGCACTCATTTTTTATGCAAATAATTTGAAAAATTATCTGTATTGCGTTTACATGACAAGGTTTTGGTAGTAGGGGAGCTGCAGGGGTGGCCTCTGTTAGAAGGGACCAGTAGCTGCCCTGTGCCAGACACAACTGTTTTCAACTGGCTCAAAAAGGAACCCACCACTGGCCAAAGCTGAGCCTATCAGTGGTGCTGGTGTCACGTCTGTGGAAACACATTTGAGATACAGTATAAATGCTGAGCAGCAGTGTGTGGTAAGGAGTGAGGAAAAAGTGTGAAATAGCTCTGCGCATACCAAGGCCAGAGAAGAACGGGAGGAGGTGCTCCAGGTAATGGAGCAGAGATTCCCCTGCAGCCAGTGGAGAAGACCATGGTGAAGCAAGTTGCTCCCTGCAGCCCATGGAGGACCATGGTGGAGCAAACACCCATATGGATATGGTCATCCATGCATGACCCCACAACAGAGCCAATGGACATGTCGTGAAGGAAGGTGCAGCCCATGATGAACACATGCAGGAGCAGGCTCCTGGCAGGAGTTGCAGCCTGGGGGGAGGGCATGCTGGAGCAGTCAGTTCCTGACAGACTTGCCCTGTGGGAAGGACCCATGCCATAGCAGTTCATGGAGGACTGTATCTTGTGGGAGGAACGCCCCTCAGGAGCAGGAGAACAGCGTGAGGAGGAAGGAGAAGCAGAGAGGAGCTGTTATGGACTGACCCATAATCTGCCATTCCCCACCTGTGCTTAGAGGGAGGATGTAGAGGAGTCAGGAGTAAAGGAGTGAAGTTGAGCCTGGGAAGAAGGGTGAGGGGAAAGGATTTTTAGTTTCATCTTTGTTTCTCACCTTCCTACTCTATTTTTAATTGGCAATAAATTTAACTTTCCCTCAGTCAAGTCTATTTTTCTTATGAGGGTGATTTATCTCAACCCATGAGCCCTTTCATCTTATATTCTCCTCCTATCCTGTAGAGGAAAGCGGGTGAGAGAGCAGCTGGGTCAGCATCTGGAATCCAGCCAAGGTCATCTCATTAGAATATCAGAGGTGGGTGTGTTCCTCACATTTCATAGGCAAAAATTAATTTTTACAGCAGCCACGTCAATGAGAATGGTTTTGTTCATATTTTTAAAAAAGACAAAAGTTATGAAATGGGTTTTTCTTCCTCCTAGTTACAAAATGAGATATTTGATGATTTTCTTACACGGCAGAAAATAATTACCCTGCTGTAGTTATAAAGTCTTTGTAATTTCACAGTGTCACTGTATAACCTCTAATTTTTATGGATACAGAATTTTGATATGGGAATAGTTAGAATGTGAATGCTTCCTAACTTTAACTAAAAAACACCAATAAAGGCTGTGAGACTAAACTACTGCTCCCTAAATCTATTTTTTAGTTGAATAAGAAAGCAAAGTTCAAGCATTCCTTTTTTAAGATCTAGAAAAATCAAATCAACAGAAATTTCAAACCACAAATTCTCTGTTTCTGTACTTGTCTAAGGAAGATGTTATAACACACTTGTACTCACTTCCAGATTTATTATCAAGATAGTATCTTTTTCTTCCTTTCTCTATAGATTAAGCAACTGTTTGAAACAGACTACCAAAGTACACATACTACAAAGTACACAGTATACTACCAAAGACACATCTGTCTTGGTATGCAGTTTTATTACAAAGATTTCAAAGTGACTGAAGTATTTGGTATATTAACTGAAAGGGAAAAACACTGTAAATTTATAGAAATAATGACTACATGCTGGATTTCCAGGAAAGGGAACTGCAAATACCACAGTTTTTAAAGTTGCAGCATCATAAGGTTCTGTTTCTTCAGGATTCAAGGAAAAATATTACCAGCTATTTTTTATCTCTACTTAGGAACAGGCTGTTTTTTAAAGATCTCTCTATATATCAGACCTCTTTGTTTCTATCGTCTGCTGTGTTTTAATGGATTACCACTACTTACATGTAAACTCTTTGAACAAGAAGCTGTTGGATGAGATCAGATCTTAGTAACATACATTTTATATGATATATGAAACACATATATTACATTTATTTTATGAAACCGAAATCTCACTTACAGTTATGGCAACTGAAGTATTAAATGCTTTTCTCTTTTGCTAAGAAAAATAATATAAAATATTCAATACAGGCAGCTAAAAAGATTGTTCATACTGTATTTTATTATTCCCAGAAATATTTGGATCATTTTAAAGTTTATTAATTTTTATTTGTTCCAACTGTTTACTATTTATTTGAATGTAGATGTAATGGTTCTGCCTGGGATGACATTAACTTTCCCCATAGCAGCCCATGCAGTGCTGTGCTTTGCACTTGTGGATAGAAAGGGGTTGATAAGGCACCAACGCTTTGGCTATTGCTGAGCAGTGCGTGCACAGCATCAACGCTGTCCCTTCAACTTCCTGCGCAAAGGCCTGGAGAAGGCTAGGGCTGGGCAAGAGGTTTGAATAGGAAACAACCAGGACAACTGACCCAAACTGATCAAATGGATATTCCATACCATATGATGTTGTGCTCAGCAATAAAACTAAGAGAACTGGGGTTAGGAGAAATTTGTTGTTAAGGTGCTTGTCTTCTGAAGCAACTTCTGTGTGTACTGGGGCCCTGCTTCCCAGTGGAAGAATGTATCTCTGCTTATGGGTGGAGGTTTTTGGTTTATGGTGGGGTTTTTTGCTTTGCTTCCACATGTGGCCTTTGTTTCTTTCATTAAATAGCTTTTATCTTGACCCATGAGGTTCCTCATCTTATTTTCTCCCCCTGTCCTGCTGAGGTGGGGGAGTGAGAGCAGCTTGGTGGGCACCTGGCAGCCGGCCAAGGTTAACCTACCACAGTAGGACACTTTTAATGAGAGACAGTCTTATTGCTCAAAGCTCCACAAAAACTTATCACAAATTATTAACTAGAATGGTATTTGCAAGTACAGTTGTGAAATAAAATTTAAGAAATGGTTGAGAAAACAAATGGAATGAGGTAAGGTGGCAAATGCTGCCTCTACATTAACATACCTTAACATTTGGGTTTAAAGAAGTAATATGGCTTTAAGGCAGATCCCCTCATCATCGGCCCTTGAATTAGTATTGCTTTAGTTCAGGGTGATTTTGTGAACACTTAATTCTTTCTGAAGGAAACTATGTGGGAAGCTCTGCTTCAGATATTCATGGTCCTTGCTCCAAACCCCCAGGCTGGACCAATTACGGTTTTTGGGATGGCCTCCTACTGCACGTGGATTAAGGGCCATTAGGAACAGGCAGAACCTGGCATCTTGTGTTTGTGCATGAGCCTCAGCGCCTGCTGCTGTAGTCTACTTACCCACTTCTGCTATGCTGACTTAGTGGTGAGAATACAGCCAAACACAAAAGAAAATGCAAATTGCTTCCTTGTCAACAGTGATCACAGTACATAGTGATCTGTCTACCTTCTTCTGAATGCGTGCAATCTGCCAGCAGTACTTTGAGGAGCCACCACAGTACAGAGGAGGGATTTTATAATTTGCCTGGATGGTGAATGGCAAGGGCTTACACTAATTGCCATGCATTTCATTCTTGGTTTTGTGTCACAGGTGCCTTGGACTGAGTTTTTAATATATATTTTGCTCTTCATCAGAACAAATCTCAAAAGAAGACATAATTATGGTTTTATTGTTAAGGACTTTGATACTTCATCTAGCACCGTTCATCCAGTGGAGAACTACCTTTGTTTCAATACAAACCTCTGGGGCTGGTTATTGTGATGGTAAAGCAGCACTGGCTGCACAATTTGCTCCTTTAGAAGATTTTTAAAACACAGTATGTTTTGTCAGAATTACCACTTGGGAAACAGTTGGTTTTATATGATATTTTTTCTAATTACTTTTCTGGTGAAATTCTCATTTCAATTGCTTAGAAAACACACTAAAGTGTAGAGCTAAAAACAAATAAAGAGAGTTTTACAGATGTGTTCATTTCCTCTAGCAACTAATGCTGATGTTTGATAATAACAAGGGAAAAAATTACTGGATTACAAACTGTCATGGATCAACACTCCATTTTTTATGCAAATAATTTGAAAAATTGTCTGTATTGCATTTACATGACAAAGTTTTTGTAGTAGGGGAGCTGCAGGGGTGGCCTCTGTTAGAAGAGACCAGTAGCTGCCCTGTGCCAGACACAACTGTTTCCAACTGGCTTTAATTTTACATCTGCATTTTCATGATATTGAAATAAAAAATTAATTCATTTCCCTCTTGCTTCATTCCATCCACTCCAGGATCCTACAAGCCAATTCAGTTTGTTTTTTCCCCCCCTGACAAAAGTATCATATAATAACAGTTAATCACCATCAATCACTCATTATTATTTCTCTGTCTTTCCAGTTCCAAATTTATATAATTGGGGTGTGGGGTAGACACAATAGTAAACAGAAATACACTATTGAAAAAGTTAATGTATGACTGGATAAATTATATTTTCTGTTATGCTTGATACGCTTTTCTTAATAAGTCTTAATCTTCTGTTTACTTTTTTACTGCTGTTGCATAATATGTTTAAAAAATAAAAAACTGGTATTTTAAAATAAAGGTACCGCTCAGTAAACTCAGAGCTGCACGTCTGTCACTATAATCATAACTGTGTTTTTATTTTCATTACTTCATATTTTTTGTCTTTGAAAGTCTTTATTACTTTTAATTCCCTAGTATCTTTGCTCCTGTTTGTATTTACCTAGCTTCCTAAATAATACTGACCTTTTTTCTGTGGCAAAAGCCAAGTATGGTTGCTTTTGGGTGTCTACTCTTATGATCTTCCTACAACATGGAAACTGGTTATTTATTCCTCTCTTCTTGTCCCATTTCTCTTATTTTTTCCTAATTTAATAAGTAGTTATTCCAGCATGTGAGGGCCTGTTCTTTTTCAAAGTCAGCTAAGTTTCTATAAGAAGCATTGTGGAAGGCCGTTGTTAAATGCCTTTTGAAGGCCTGCCTTGATCTCTGACCCAGCAGTTTATTTATTGACTCATTCAGAAAACTGAAATAGATTTGTAAGCACTATGTTTTCTTGCATAAAAATGGTTTTGGTTCTTTTTCAATATATCATATTTGTTCATGTGTTCATGTTCATTATTATTTGTAATTAAGAATGTCAGTTTTCCTGTTACAGTTGTTAGGTCTGTCTTTTTTTTTGATCGCCTCTTGAAGCGTTTTAAAAGTTGTTAATATGCTGGTTCTTTTCTAGGCCTTTTGAATTCTTTAATGACTGGTATCTGGTTCCAGGGTTTATTAACTACCCATTTTGTCTGTTTGTTTCATGACAATGTTCAATTTGAGACAGATCTTGTGATGTAGCCCATATATAAAATATGGACACAGGATTATGTCCATGATTCTCCTATGTGAATCTAGAGGAAATTCAAGTAGCCCTCTTGTTTCCTTCATTTTTCTTATTGGTTATGTAATGGTCAAAAAACCATCAGGTTTCTTGCTGTTGATTTGTTAGGAAAAGGATTAATAATAGTTTTTATAACTTCTGAAAATTGTTCCGCTCATCCTATTTGGCCTGCCTTATTATATCTTTACAAAAAGACTGACAGATTTTAAGATATTTTCTATTTCTCCCCTTGCAAATACGTAGTTATAATATATCATGTGATACAATATTTTATATGGTTCCCTTTATGAAATAAATACAGTAGACTCCACCCCAGAATATACATATGAGAAATTGATTTAACTTTTTTCTGCCCTATTCTCAGACTGGAATGTGTTTTCAGACTATTCCTCTAAATCTGTAATAAAAATAAAATTCAGATCTTCTCTTATTCTCTTTTTTCTCCCAACTATTTATTCATTCCTGAAATATGTTCTTTACATTATTGCTGTGTATAGAGGAATTAATTTTTTTTTGTCTCGTGATTAAGTTGTCAGTTGGTAAACGGGGATGTGTGCGTCAAAGTGTGTTGGCGCTCAGTTCAAGTTTCATTGTTTTAAATTCAACCTGTCAAATCTGACAGTTTCAGTAATTAATCTTTTCAGTTAAGCAGAAACTATGTCCCTATGTGGAATAGCTGTAAGCTTGTCTCAGTTTCTTACAGTTACTGAATATTTGAAAGGAGTTCTGATTAACTTCTGACTTGTGACTTCTTTGAACTAGCAGACTTTCAAATTCACTTGTTGACAAATTCTTTTTTAAGAAAAATAAAATAAATAAAGCAAGCAAAGAGAAGCTAATTCCATCTTCAGGTTTTGGCATCTTTTAACACTCTTGGGAAAAGAGAGGGAGGAATTGTTCTTCATGCGTACTCATGGATTTGAACTGTATTTTGTGATATTTCTTATCAGCTTTGGAAATTTCAGTTCTTTAGACAGACAACAGTAGATGCTTGGAATATCTTGTGCTTTGTCTTGTTGTGCTATGCATACCTCATTTCTTTCAGGACAGCTGTCTTGGGTTATGATGTTCATTGCGGAGACCATGGGCTCAGTTCTCCCTGAAATGCCCTCTTACTTTCTAACCCTTTTAACCAAGTTTGTGTAGAAGACATGTCTCTGTGTAAGGTCTCATAATGTTTCTTATTCCTTTTTTTATATATTTTTTAAAATTTTTTTTTAATTTATCCCAGTATATGGGAAGAATAATCTAATTGGAAGTAGTCTGATTTTGGTCCAACACTTGCCTTTTGTGCTCCTTTGAGGTTAGTGTTGGAGTCACTTAGTCCGTGTAATTTTGGTTAATCTGTTAGATACAGAGGCTTGTATTTTCATTATAGTGCCATTTTTATTTCCATGCGTTTCAGAGGGTATACTTCTTCACTGAATCCTTATTTAAAAAAAAAAAACAGAAACACAAACCCAAACCACAGCACAGAACTACATTAAAAAAATAAGTTTTGTGTCAAAGGAGATAACAGAAATAACAGCTTTTATTTTGTTATTAAAGTCATTTTGTCAAGAGATTGTGTAAAAACAATCCTTTTCATTTGCGTACATTGGAGCCAGATAGTCCCCAAATGGCATAAATATTGATTTATAGACCTGAACACCTCTTGTTTGACCCCATCACTCTGTGTATGCTTCGCTTTTCTCAGTTTAGGGATATTGACATCTCTGTCTTTCTCTGTTTCAGAAAATTTGTGAGAAAGAAAAATAATAGTTGATGTAAGATAACAAAAGTTATTTCTCTATCTGAAGTTAAAATCACTTTTTTAGATCTTTTTTTTAAGATGCTTTGACCAGAATTTTATTTAATACTTGATGATGATAAAGGTGGTTCCTTAAAAGACAGTGTTGTTCCCTACATCTGCCCTTAATGGAGAAGCATTGTGGAAAAAATTATTCTTTTTTTTTTTTGTAAGTAAAGAATATTTAATATTTATAGGATTTTTTAAAATTATATTGAAAAGTGGGTATGTTAAAAAAACAATTTCAAGACATTTTTATTCTGTGTTGTCATTTAACATAATTGCAAAGGAAAATAAATAATCTTCATTGTTATTTTTCCTTCTGTCTACAGTCAGAAATATCAGTCAAGAAGTCATTTAGCAGGAACCCTTAGATACCAAAATAAGCACTGGCTTATCCAGTTTCTAGCTGGGATATTTGGGGTGATTGTTGTATAGCTCTCAGCTTGTGTTACACACGTTTTCTCACTCACTGATTCATTCCATTTTGCTTTCACTTTCCATTTTGCATCTTTTTTCTGTGCTTCTTTCAGATAGTTGACATTGTCTGGTTACTTACTTCCAGCCAGGAATCTTACCATGGAGATTTATTTTCATATTACCAAATGTGAATTACCAATTACATAAATGAGTGGCAACCATGTTGGAAGGAGATTTAATTTCTTTAGTACCAAATAGTGTACTATATTTAATACACTATTGTATACCCTGACTGAGCATGGTTGTAGAAACCTTTCTCAAAGCTGTATAGAAAATATTTTTCTGTCATTATAGTGTTTGCAAGAGGTTTTTGTAACCCAGCAGGTGATTAGTCTGTGGAGACTGCTTTTTTTTTTTTTTGCCAGTGTTGTATAGATATGTTGTGGTTATAAGTATCTGGAATCCAGAATTCCTCTTACGTTTTGCTACTGTAATTTTGGTATCAGTGTCAAAATCAGTTGACCTCTACCCCAATATGTCAGAGTGGAGCTTGTTCCCTAAGGGAAAAGGAGCCAGGAGCTGAGCATGGGACCAAGACCAAGAGAGGCGGAGATCCTGCGCAGTCCCACACCACCTGAGGAAGCAAAGCAGAGTAGGTCTGGTGGTGGCATCCAGGGTCAGCTGAAAGTCCAGACTGTCAAGCAGGTTCACAGTGACTCTGATGCAGCTGAGACTGGAGCTCAGGCAAGGCTCATGGGAGAGCCTTAGTGTAAAAGCTCCAAAGGCAAGGAGGAGCTTTGGAAGAGATTTACTTAAGGTCCTTTCTGAAAGGAGAGCAGGGGCATACCCTCAGCTGCACTATTTCTAAATTGGTCCTGAGCCCAGGCAGCCAAATCTCAGGAAGGGAGGACATCTGTAGAGCCCTGATATTCCTCACTTGGTATCTAACAACTGTGTCAGCATTAGAGCATGGCTAAGAGCCTACAAAACAGAACAGGGAGAGGTTAAAGCCAGTCTCGTCTAAAACTTTAAGTTCCTTTTGTCTTCAGATTGATTAAATATGATCTCATTTTTAGTATTGTTTTGTGATTGTTGGTTGTTCCGATAAACTCATCTATTAAGAAATTTTATGTCCCGTTGAAGGTCAACACTGGCGATTGCTGACCTTCAAATGGAAATGACTATAACAGGCTCCTGTATAGTTGAGTAGAAATACCTTTTAGCAAGTCTAATGGTCTAGAACTGATTAAGTTTAAATCAGTTACTCTACATTCACACTCCTATGGTTTTATGATTACCAGCTGTAAAGGTATCTGCAGTTCTGAATTGTCTTAGACATTTACATCTCATCACATGACATACAGAAGTCACATACCATGATTGAAGACGCTGCTTTTTTGTAAGAAGTTATATTTCCAGCTAACTAAGTGGAATTGAATGCTTTTGGCAGTTCTGCATCCCTGACTCCAGTGCTATAAGATGGATCAATTTACATGAAGAATATTGTTGATAAAATCTGAAAGGTCATGTACTCACACATACATAATATTCTGCCTTTTGAAAAATCAATCTGGTTGCAGTGATTAGGTAAAGAAATCTATTGATGATTCTCTTTTCTTCAGAAACTGATGGTTATGTTGAGAATAATTTTTTTTTTTTCCTATTGGCCTTATTGGGACTTCTTAAATCTAATAAAGAAGTTTTCTTGTTTTTACATACAAGAAAAATCTTTATGATTTAGATAATATCAACTCCATAAATCCAAAGTTTTGAGGAGAATATGTTATGAAAAGAAAGAGAACATAAGGTCCTAGAAGTAAATAGCTTGAGAAATAGGAAATCTAAGCTATTAGCTAGTCTAGGGTAGATCCTCGTAAGACTATTTCAGCGCTGTTCTTCTACATGTAATAAATCACTGCAGATGTGATCGAGGTGTTCAGTTCCTATCCAGCCTGAAGAGTCTAACAGCCAAGCTACTATGAAGACCCTGTGTATCTTATTTTTGTTTGTCTTTCATTTCACTTTTCACACTGAAAGACACATAAACAACATCCCACTCAAGTCCTTGGGCTTATTCCAACATAAGCTGGCAATTTTTCATCTTTCAGTTTCATGGGTAGAAGGGCTGTTGATGTTTAATTCCAACATTGCCAGGTCCCTCAAAGAAATAGTTTAATACTACAGATATGAAAAAAACATTAGCCTGAAACGTAATAAATAATTTGTGGAGAGGAGCAGTCAATGTTTGAAATCAAGGAGTTTTATTTCCATTCTTTATGCTTACTTCATTTAACTAAACTCTCTTTTTCCTACTTTGAATTCTTCAGAAAATAAGAGTTTAGATTCTTGATGGAAATTACATTCCAACTTGAAGATTAGTTTTTTGCCTTTAAAGATGTACTTTAAAGTTTTGACAGTAATAGGTTGGAACTGGACTGAGGTGTAAATTAATTTGTAGTGGTAATGATGGACTTTTGACTTCCACATTTAGATCTTTTTTATTAAAGAAGATAAAGTGATTGTTAATTCCAAAATCTGGGCTGTTAAGGTCAGTAGCTGGACTGTCTCAAGTGTTACCGGTAGAAGATAAGCAATTGTATAATTTTCTTATCAATACTTGGAACATAAGCTTAGTGTTACAGTTCAATTCATGCAGGTCTTTTCACTATTTTATACTGCATGAAGACACTTCAGTGCTTTATTTCAGTTTTATTCTGATGTTGGTGTATATAACAGTGGAACACTTTTAAATTTGTTTGTCACAACAAGACTTAATTAGAGGATTATTGTTCATCTCATTGAGATTTTGTAAGTTTGCACAACTGTTGTGTCTTGGTTGTACTAGTTACTAGTTATACTGGTGCATAATAGAACATACTGCCAAGGTACCCCAACATTCATACTTTGTCTTAACAGAAATGGCTTCAAAACTTGTATCATATTAACATACCTGAATCCACCAGTATGGCCTCCGAGCTCAGTTACTAAAAAAATTACTTGGTTATTATTGGAAATTATTTGGTTATAAGGTTCTTCAAGGTGAAGAAAATAAGATCAACTTTGCTAACTGTGTCTTAGACCAGCAACCTTTGTATAATAGGCAGTGTACCTCCTCTTTTTATCTGCAAGATTTATGTATTTGAAAAATTGGTGTGGGTTCATATGGATACAAATAATTACAACAATACTATTATAGTCAGCTCTGTTAGATGAAGACTTGATCATATCAAGTCTTTGAATAAGAGCTAACCCACCAGATTTCTATCATAGCTGCTGCCTCTGTGTGTCACTAGAGTTTGAGTGCTAAACTGTATACAAAAAAGTCTGTACAAACAGATTTGTTGTTCCTATAGCAAGCTACTAAAAAATTACAGTGCTCTGTAGCAAAGGATACAAAGAATAAACATACACTTTAGGACTGTACAGAGCATAAAACCAACCTGAACACTTTGTTTTTGATAGTGAGATCATCCATGATCATTCCATGATTCCCTTTATTTGAAATAAGTTGTTGATTATTTGAGGATTTCTGTGCATACTCTGAAACTCTCCTGGAATTCTCAGTATTACTCTTTTTGTTGATAGAAGCTGTAACAATGGGCTGGAAGAAGGCTGTATTTTCTTATACATTTTTCATATGTCTCAACACCTATGCTGTCTCCATTTCTTCAAGTGTGTGTGTTAGTATAATCCCACTTTCAAATACAAACCTTAGCATTACATGCTTTAAGTGGCAAGATGTAGATATGTATAATTTTCTACACATACTGTGTGTTTCTGTTTATCTGTACATTAATATAAAACTATGGGCCATATATTATCATTTTCCTTTCAACCATAATTTATAAGTAGCTCTCTCTTTTCTTGGAAGGGAGGGAATACAGTTTGGCATTTTATACATTGTTCATATGGAAAGAATTTCTCATTTTCATTACCACATGACTACAGTGAATGCAGATCTCAAAAATAAACAAAACAAAACAAAACAAAACAAAACAAAATAAAATAAAATAAAACAAAATAAAATAAAATAAAATAAAATAAAATATTAGAGGCAACACTCAGACATATTGTATTTAAAAGTTTATAGGGTTATAACACATCTATTGTGGACAGTCTTTCTTCTTCATTTTCAGCTATGAAGGAGGTAGCAAGGCAGATTCTTTGAATTACATATTTTTTCAGAAGCAACACCATGAAATTTCCACTTCAGTCTTACCATGCTACAGTGATATGACTGATGTAACACAACTGAGATGCTGTGTTGTGGAATAAAATACCTCAAATAAACTTTATCAGAAATAGTTCATCTTATGTGAGCAAAATCCACTGGTGTACGAAAAAATTGTACTGCAGGTACTTTTTAAAGAAAGCAAGCAAACTATTTACACTTGAAACTGAAAATTGAGCTTTTGCTGTTTAATAAAAGAAAAAGAGTCATATTGTCAAAAATAAGTGTTCTGTCACCACAGAAATTTACAATTTAAATTGGGATTAAAAATAATTTTTTTATCATTGTTTCATACAGCTGCAATGTTTAAACTTGCCTTAGCATCTTTTTCCTCATCCTTATTCAATATTATCTTCTGAGGTAACTCAGTTGAATGCTTTGTTATGTGATTAATTTCCTTTTCATTAGTAAATTTAATTCAGAAGTAAATCCTTAACAACTGTGTACATGACTGTTCTGATAGCTGGTGTCCTTCTAGTGTTTTACTGTGTATCTGAAACAAAAAAAATGATTAGGTAAAAATTATTTAGGTAAAAAGTAACTAGGGTAACTTTTATAAAGTAGAAATAAATCAGATATTTTAGCATGTTTGTACATGTGTTGGTCCAATACATGAGAGGAGAGGGCAGATGTGTTAAAAAATAAAAAAAGTGTACTCTTGAAGAGTACTCTGACAAAAGACATGATGTAAATTACTATATTGAAAAATATTGTAATATATTCCAGTCATGTTACAATCTGTGGAGAGATGAATACTATAGTATAGAACAGTCCTCAAATTTTGCCATAGGAAGGACTAAAATATGACTGTGAATTAACATTCTTTGAGATACATGTTCAATTTTATTAAATATTTAAACTTCCTTCATCTTAATGTCTTTTTTCATATCTGGGTAATAAGGTTTAATTTAGGAAGAACTCTAGGTAATATAAATGTTTTTGTGTATTTTTATGAAGAGTAAATTAAAAAAGATCTATGAAGGATTAATTTAAGAGGACTCCTTTGCCACACCTGTAATATGATTCTGGACAAATGCAGTAACTGTAAGTTACAAATTCTTTCTACTTCACATGTGTTTTATTCAGTAAAAATAAAGTGTGTTATTTTGATACAACAAAGAGAAAACCATACAATAAAGTGTGAGTAGCTATATGTACAGTGTTTATGATGTATCTCTCTTGCAGACATACAAAGTTTCTTATGGTATCACTGTTGGTTCCTAGTAGATAATGGATGGTAACTGGTTTTGTATAATGTGGCTTACTGTAACCTTAAGGTATTTGTCATAATGTTGTGGAAACTCTTGTAGAAAAATGAGGAGAAAGCAATTTGTCCATGATTGTCTATGAGGAAATACCACAGTTATGGGCTTATATAGCAGTGTCCTTGTGTCATTTCTACATTTATGGCTGCAGGTGGCTGCTTTTTTGTCCTAAAATAATAAACCCCAGTGTTTCTGCATTGCTTGCTTTCTAGTTAAGACAAATGCATTTGTATCCCTATATGTATATGAAATCACTTCTGTCATGTATATTCATAAGTATTGTAGAGGGAAAAAAAAAGCGCAATACTTTACAACAGAACTTATTCAAATTCAATTGAAGTGATGGTGATGATATTCAAGAAGATAATAAACCACTATACTCTCACTCCACTGGAGACACCCCAAAATCAATAAACTATAACAGAACTCGAGATATTGATCTAAGGAGAGAGGTATGTGTTTTTGAGGTTTTTGGGGGGGTTTATTTGTTTAAACAAATCATAGAATCATTATTAATCATAGAATCATTAAGGTTGGAAAAGACCTCTAAGATCATCAAGTCCAGCCATCAATAAATTTCAAAGGAATTGTATATCCCAAAATAACCTAGTGCCACTCATTCTGTATAAAAATTAAAAAGTATGAGACAACAAACTCATAAATCAAATCTGCCATATGCAAACCCAATGGATGTTAGGTTCAATGCTCTTCCAATTACTGTTAGTTAATGAAAAATAATTTAATATTTTTCAATACCAAAAAGTTTGCTTTGATAGTATTTCTATAACTACGTTAACCTCAGTTAGTTCATAGCAGTGCATAACACTTTCATGTAGCCTTCAATTGCTTAAGAAAGAAGGTATTCTGAAGAATGAGGATTTATTGTTATTATAATGAGGGAATAAATAAGTATGGTCCAGATGTAAGGCAAACAGCAGTAACTAGTCTGTGGTACTAGAAATAATTTAGCAAGGAACTGTAATTTTGTAAAGACCTTTGTGAATCTGTTACTACTTTTCTTAAGAGTGGTGAAAATCTGAACTGATAACCATTGTGCTTTGGAAACAGTTGGTTTTGGAACAGGATGCTTTAAGTTAGAAAAAAAGCAAGTTGAAGAAAAGACGCTACATTTTTTAAATGTGGGAAAAATCCCACAATTCTCAACAAAACTTAATTTAACCGTATTCATCTTTTCTGTTTTCAAAACTTTACACAAAAAACTTGTACCTTATAAACTGTTAAGTTTGTTTCCATCAAGAAATGGAATGAATGCTTCAATGTCGAGAAATGGTGGTGTTAACACTAAGATATGAAGTACATTGAAGGTAATTAAAAGTTTTTAATACTTATAGGTTTTTTGGTGAATTTATGCATTCTCTGAGATAGGAAGAAATAAATGTTAATTAAGTGATATGCCCTGACACTATTGTAACTACAATTTACTAATCTGTTACTAATTGATTAGGTAACAAAGAATTAAAAATCACATTTTTTGAATTTCAAAGCCCATTTTTCACTATACTAGTTAATTATTAACCAAGAACAATTTTTTTTTTCCAAGTGCTTATTTTTCTGAAATGTTACAGGTAATGACATTCAGCTTATAATTTATTTATAAGGAATTTATTACTAGTGACCCAAATATATGATGACAACTCACAAGAGGTTTTCAAGGAGACCTTTCAGAGTGTGTGGTACTTACTAGCTTCTAAATGCAGATAGGTTAATTTCACTGAACAGTGGACAAAACTCGCACAAAAATGTTAAATTAAATGCTCCAGGATATTCCTATATTAAATTTCATAAGAACAAATCAGGCTTATGTGTGTGAAGCAGTTTTGCACTCTGGAATGCTGAAGGTTGTTTGCCAATCAAACACAAGTTGTGAAAACTGGAGTTTATGAGACGCAATGACTACCAATGTTTCAAATCACATTCATTCCTCCTGCAGAGAAAAAGACTGTTTTTCTCCTAAATGAAAACAAGACTTGTCTCTAAACTTTGGATATGATTACCTAACTTGCATATAGTACTGTGGAATATTAAAATAT
This sequence comes from Phaethon lepturus, assembly GCF_000687285.1. NCBI lineage: Eukaryota > Metazoa > Chordata > Aves > Phaethontiformes > Phaethontidae > Phaethon > Phaethon lepturus. The sequence continues at coordinate 18,606 of NW_010545380.1, forward strand.
GTTCTGTATCATCTTCTGTAATTTTCTGAAAAGTTCTTTTCATCCCATGCATTTATGTTTTGTCCATTATAAAGATGTGTTCACATACTGAAGTAATAAAATAAAATCATTTGATGGAAAAAAACAACACATCTATAATCAGAACAATGCAACACTAAAATATTTGAAAAAGAGTTTTAAAAATACTGATTTTCAATAGTGTAAGCTAAGACTTAACTTGTTCTTTATGTTCTCTAAATTATTAAACGTACATTAATGGGTTTTCTTTATCTTGAAAAGGATATATGTAAAAAAATAAATTATGTTAAGATCACTTGTAATTACAAAACTTCTATAAATGGTCATACATAGCTAGAAACAGTAAAAATCATGTTTGATTTACTTGGGGCTTCTTGCTTTGATCCAAGAGTAGGAAAATGGAATTATGCTTTAAAATCACGAGACCTAAAAAAAAAAACCAAACAAACTGTAAACCTTGTAAACCTGTTTGGCTTGAAAGCATACTCCAAACTGCAGCTGGGTTGTTTTATGAAAATGAAAGCGTTGTTAGCTGGTGTGTTGGAAATGTACATTGTATTTCAAATATACTTTTTTTGGTTAGGTTTGTTCCTGAACATATGGTAAAAAACAACTAAACAGCTTTTCTGAACATGGGTGAGACATGGGAAGTACAAAACTCTGTGATTTTTTTTAACCTAAAACACTTGATATGAATGACAGAAAAAGCAATTGATAAAGTATAGCCCTATTACTTACTCCTAAGTAGTATATATATTTGTTTTATATAAATATATGTATCTAAAAATAAATATAAACAAGCATATTTTGTAGTCATGGAAAATCATAGGAGAAGTGTGAATCATCCAATTCATGGCATGTTCCAAAACTCAGGTACATTGATGTAAATTCATTTTCTTACAGCTCCAAGCAGTAAATCAGCATAATAGTAGAATTAATAATCAGAAATGCTTGACAGATACTATGTATGAACTCTGAAATAGATACTATGCAATCTCTTATTCCACATGGTGTATATTTGTTTTAACACATGAATTTTTAGAAGTTCTGGTACTCAGTATCAGAAATAAAACGAGTGCTCTCTGTCTAGACTAGTAAACTGGTTTTGGACTAGTGAGGGTAGGCTGATACAGCCCAGTTTGGATGTGTGTGTAGACTGGAGTATTTCATATCCATCTTTGAACTGTGGACAAAATTATAAGGCTTTGTATTTTTCTTATTCTTAAACAGTGCTGCTGGGCTAAGGAATTTCTCTTGTGCTACAGTGTTTGTTCAGTTTGGCTCTAGAGAAATAGGAACTGTGTTTCATAAAATCAGCTAAATGGATATTTAGAAATGTCACCCACGATATAGTGGCATTTTCTAATATATCCCAAGGTAAACATAACCTTTCACTCAAAATTGTTGTTGAAATTCTGCAGTCGTATAGCCTGTTTCTTATTTAGAGACTTTATTATTTAAATGGTATTAAAAAAATAATTGGATCTGCAAGCAGATTTACCTTTTGAGAGACATTTTATGCAGTAGTTACCCATGAATTATCTTTCATTATGCCAGATAATAATGGGTAATATGAAGTATTTGAATATAAATATGCTGTAAACAATCTCCAGAGAAAGAAAACCTGATTTGTCAGTGTTAGTTTCATGATGTTTTGTGTTAAGGTCATCAGCATCAGTGTGCTATGATTACACTTCATTTCAGACAAAAAATGTGTCTGTTTTCCCTACTTAAAATGTAAGAAACATCATTAAAATTATTCTCTTTCTAAAATAAAAGCGACCTTTCAACATGCCCACTGAACAAGGTTTTAGTAACACCTTAATTGTTGCTAATGGTTTGGTTTTAGGGTAGTCTAGAGAATACAGAGAATGGAGAATACTCCATTTTTACAAATGTATTTATTACCTAGCCACAGGGCCTTCTCAAGAAACAAAGAATACAGAGTAGTCTGCCGTCTTGCATGATCTGAAACAGCCACAAATTTTTGATGCTGAGTGTCAAATTGAAGCATATCCAGTGTCCTGCATATTTTTTAAAATCTCATTTACACAAGCATAATACATTGTTGATTATTCATTCAAATTTTAAAAAATTTCTACTTTTCTATGTCTATTATGGTCCTCATTGAATTAGCATATTCACTTATTTTTGGGCCAGTCATTACCATAACATTTTGTCAGTCACTTTATCCAGACTTTAAACATATTTATATCTTTTTGACTCTCAAGATCACTGATTTCCACTATTTACATATATGATAGAAAGCATGTCATTAGCGTGGTAGGAAATGGTTGAGCAGGAGTTGAATGGTTGATCAAAGAATTCCCACTTGGAAGGGGAAAAATGGACCTTATTAGACTGGGCAGAGAGGAAATATTGGTATGAGAAACTGATATGGGAAATGGTGGGAAAGCATACATACCAACTAGAGTCTTTTCTAAAACAGTGCTATCTTTCTATGCATAGCCTTCAGAAACCACGAGGAATGCCATAAGACTTCCATCTTTAAACTTTTTTTACTTTTTCTGTGTATTGTGTCCTCTTACCTTTTTACCTTAGCTTGCTGTCAAACTACACATAATACCCTTCATGACACCAGCAAAAGTTGACAGGAAAATTATGCTGCTTTAGCATAGCCTTCAGGTAGATTGCTCGAGAGCTGTCAGAAGCGCTTTACTGGTTGCATAGCACACACACTACAGCCAGATAGTTTCTGGGTGTTCTGAGGGAAGAATAATGCTACATATATTCTTTTTCAAGATCAGAAATAACAACATTCTCCTGCAAGAAGGCCTTAGATGTGGTCTGAAAATTGCTTATTGTGAATTCTTTCCACCACACTGTACTAACTCAGTGGCTTTTAGGAATATATGAAAATTGTACAGTGGTGGGGTTTTTTGGTTTTGTTTGTTTGTTTGTTTGTTTTTTATCCTTTGAACCAGGTAGCATTTGTGTCTCGTTACTGCAGAGATCTGTTGTTCACTAAAAAACCAAAACAACCCAAAACAAACAACCACCCCACCAAGTTTATTATATTGCTGTGAGGTGGGCAGCCCTCCATTTACTAATAGAGTCAAATACAGTTGATCAGTAAGACAGAAAAGTTTAACTAGGAAGTATGAATAAAATCATATATTGTACTAATGTGTGTTGAGGACAACTGTATGATATTGCCTACACAAGTCAGTAAGATAATCTAGATGGGAAGGTTGCTTTTAACTTTTTCATATGTGTTAATTATGCAGCAGCTGTGTGGAATTAGTAAATTGGACTTGACTAAGGGATTAGATATATAAGATAATGTATACTAAAGAAGGACTGTACGTACAAAAGGACTGTAATTATAAAGACACACTGGAAAAACTAATAGTTTTGTCAGTGTGATACCATCCAGCTCAAGATGTAACACAAGTTTTCATTAAAAAACAAGCATACAAAAACGTTGTTGTTTTTTTAAGCTAAGGCATTCATACCTCTTCTCCCCACCCCCAGAAATTTTATTCTAGTGGCATTCAAAAGCTTTGTTTATAGATGTTTAGGAGTGGTCTTGTTCGAAGTACAAGTCTTGAATGGATTACAAAATTTAATAACTGAAAATCCAGGGATCGTGGACATGTCCATTTTGCAGACCAGCTTCATAAGACCTATGCAGTGCCGCCCTGATTTGGGGAAATGCAGAAGTTGTATTGCAGATGCTCTGCATCATTGGTCTGACCACACATTGCAAATCTGGCATGAGAAAAATGTGTTGGCTTTCCTGAATGTGCTCACACCATCTGTGCACATCATACCCAATAGATCTGACTTCCTGGAAATGTTGATTCACTGTACTGATGTGCTAAATAGGACACATGTACATGTTACTGAACGCTAGAGCAGTGTGACTACCTGAGAAAGGTAAATGGTGCTAAAACCAAAAGTTTCACATGTAGCTTTCCTTCATATTCAAGGTGTGATACAATGGATGATTTGAATTATTCCCCTTGCATGATTCTGTTACCTTAAATATGTGTAGCTCTCTGTTAATGGCACCAAATCATGCTTCAAGGAACAGAGTTTGAGGAACAAACAAAATGCAGTTGATTTCATGACATGCCCAAGAAGTATTTACAATGATGTGGTGTGTGGATGTTTGTTAAAGCAGTTTTGCATTTTTTTCTCCCTTTCTTTTCATGGTGTGCATTGAGCTTATGACTTATTTTCCTTCATTTTCTGTGCACTCTTACACTTGATACTATGGTTAGAACCTAAAAATTGCCTTAGTAATCTAATTGCAGTTCATGTCGTCTATTGTGGCTTAACCCGGTTAGGCAGCTCACACCCACTCAGCCGCTCACTCCCGCCCCCACCTGGTGTGATGGGGTAGAGAATCAGAAGGGTAAAAGAGAAAACTGGTGGACTGAGATAAAGACAGATTAATAAGTAAAGCTGCACATACAAGCAAAGCAAAATAAGACATTAATTCACTGCTTCCCATGGGCAGACAGGTGTTCCAGCCATCTCCAGGGAAGCAGGGCTCCATCACGTGTAACAGTTACTTGGGAAGACAAACACCATAACTCTAAATGCCCCCCCTTCCTTCTTCTTCCCCCAGCTTTTACTTCTGAGCACGATGTCATATGGTATGGGATACCCCTTTGGTCAGTTAGGGTCCCAGCTGTGTCCCCTCAACAGCTTCTTTCCCATCCCCAGCCTCCTCGCTGGCAGGGCAACATGAGAAACAGAAAAGGTTGTGACGCTGTGCAAGCACTGCTCAGCAATAGCTAAAGCTGGCGTGTTATCAACACCGTGTGGGTCACAAATCCAAACCACAGTGCCATAAGAGCTGCTATGAAGAAAATTAACTCTATACCAATCAAAACAAGTACATCTATGAAAGATTGCTTCAGTTTACATTTTTCTTTTTGTCAAAGACATGTTGAAGCAGTATTACATTGCTTAAAATGAGATCTCGCGTGTCTGTTTAAAGCATCTACTTCAAGAATTTATTTTACTTCTTTACGCTGATAGACTCTAGGCAATGAACAGAGAGAGCGGATGAAACTAAACAACATGAACAGCATATACTTATGTAATTATGTTTATGGAAAAACTATCATTATGCATTCCTAATTGGACATTTGCTCCTAATAGTACATTTTTGTCAGATATAGATTCACAGGCTTTAGAACAACAGCATTTAGTTGTGATCTGGAGGTGGACCAGGATCCCTGTATTCATTTTTATTCAGAAATAAATGATCCATCTGCCCTCTTTTTTTTACATAATATATGGTGACAATAGCAAAGTAATAATACCTAGGAAAAAAAAGTACCATCCCTGTGTAATTAAGGATGACTGCATAATAGTGTGGATTTCTGTTATTATCATTCTGTTACAATGTATTAGAGGCAAAAAATATAATTTATTGGTCCAAATCTATGATATTTGTGGTAACGTGATGGTAATGTAGTACCATGAGAAGTTTTGTGGTTTGGACATTATTGTATTAGAATATGGCTGCTATAATAATTCTAGCTAATTCAGTGTTAACAAAGCCAAACTAAAGGAAACAGAAACCAGTAAATTCATATGTAACAATTTAAATAGTAAAATGCACATGAAACTTTATTTGATATATTTTTGTTTAATCTATTTAAAGAATAATTCTATCACATGGCTCTTGATTCACCCAAAAGCCTTTTTCCAGCATGCAAGAAATTCTGTAGTCTTAATAAATAAAAATACGGAGCATCTCGGTTGTCATTTCAGTTTAAATAAATTTTATGTTTAGTATCTAGCATAATAAAAGTTTAAAATATTGATGAAATGAGCCTATGGGGGGAGGGACACCATAGCTGGAATTTTACTTGACTATCAGTAAAAATTTTTCTCTTTAAATTTGTATTTTGAAAGTCTAACAAAACAGCCTTGGAATGTTAAAGATGGAGTTCAAAATACAAGTTAAAATGAGCTGCTTGTTTAGCTCTTAATTGGCGTCTTTTCCTATTTAGCAATTCTTCTGTCATAAAATTTATCTTTTTAAAATAATTATTGTCTCTACCTCACCATATTTGAAGATTCACTTTTACAAGATAATTCCTTTTTTGTTTGCCATAGTTCAATTTTAGCTGCAATGTCAGCATTTCATTACAGGCACCTACTTCTTAAGACAGTCTCTTCTGTTGGCAGGATTAAGGACAGAAAAAGAAAACCACTGCCAATTACCGTCCCCTTGCAGTGTTTTAGACTGTTCTTTAAAATCTTTTTACTTCTTTGCCTGTGTACCATCAATATAAAAAGATCATATAAAATAGCAGTGATTAGAGTTCAACTCTGTTATTTCAGTTGCTACTTCATTATGTATCAACAGCATTCAGAATACTTAATAGGTTGGGTTTTTTTACCAGTTGATCTCTGGAAAGGCATTAAATCCCATTTCTTTCTGTTCTCTGAGGGACATGCAGTTGTCATGCAACGCACTTTTTCTATAGGTGTGCAAAGTTCTCCTTCACACCAAAATAAGACGACTGGAATAAAGCAGAAAACATCTGAGTAGGTCTGCCATGTCTGTCAGTTTGTCAAATTAGTAGCTTAATAAACAGAATATCCATCCAAAGTAAAAAAAAAAAAAAAAAAAAGTTTTTTTCATGTGCACTAGAAATGGACATTTTTATTAAAACCGATGAGGACACTTATTTTCAAACTCCATTTGCTTCTTGATCCACAGCAATAACTGTTGCATAGGAATTCTTCTAACTTCTGTTTTTTCTCTTTTACTGAGGGAGTAGAAACAAAGTAAAGAATGTTACTGCTGTGGTTTTTTACTTTTAATTCTGCCAGTAAGCAATAGATTAGGTATTAACAATTATTAGTATGTCTCTAGATAACATTCAGGTGCTCCAGGATCTAGAGAATACTTGTCCTGTTAGAGGAAATAAAAAAATCCAAGAAAAAAAAAAAATGTAGTCTCTTCAGAATGCTGCTCCTTTTTTTTGTTTGTTTGGTTGGTTTTTGTTTTACTGGTGTAGTGGCACAGACACTAGTGAAGAAATAATTAATTAAATACTATTTTATCTCAGTGAAAATTAATTGTTACTCTGTTTAAGATTTGGACTTCAGTATTGTGAGTAAATCACAGTTTGTTGGTGTTCTTTTGCACATAATGAATTTTGAACTTGTCCCTAATTTATTTCTGTTTCTTTTGGAGTGATTGATGAATGTTGTGGAGTGGTAGTTGTATCAGAATAAGACAAAGAAAGAAAACAGAAAAAAAAGGATTTCATAATGAGGATAACCTGAACTTAGGAGGTGCATATGATGGTGGTATTAAATCAGGAAGTTCATCCACACTTTATGTTATAATATCTCTGGAAGATGTTGCATATCTAGAGGCTTACCATCCAAAAGCTACTGACAATATTTTAATAGGCACCAGGATAGCTCCTTAGCATAAAACCCTTTGCATATTTTAATGTACAGTATTCAGCACCTTGCCTGTACTTTGAATATTGCATTTAAAAATACATATGAGATCAAAAACATTTTTTAACAAAATATGTTCTCAGCTTTACTGCAGAAATTGCAAACCTTATTTAGATATTCCTGGGAGGCAAGAATTGCATGACAGCTTAAATTAGTTTTCAGGCAACTGTCTGGTTTTTTTTTTGAAGTAAAAAATAACCACTTTTTAAAATGTCTAATCACGCTTTATATATCCTGTACATTGCAGAACACAATAGGCAGTTTTCTCTTGAAGGAATAAATCTGGTTGTCTTTGATGCAGGAGTAGTAGGCAGGGAGGTAAACAGAGTGGTTTCACTTCCCGAAGGGCTCCATTTACTCAGAACTGGTTTCCATTTAACCACCTATATACTTTGTACTACATGCTATTTAAAGAGGAGCTGCTTAAAGCTTGAAGTTTTAAGGGCAAAAAGGAACACACCGTACATGCAGAGCCAATAACTTATTGTTAGTCTAATTAAAGTCTTTTTGTAATCCAAATATGCAGTTACTATCTCAGTTACAATGACACTAAAATTTACAAGCAAAAATATCTAGGTAACAAATAGTTTCATTAGTAACTCATTTAAATTTTGTTGTACCAAAATTATTCAAGTCTTCCACTCCTTTTCTCTGATGTTCATCTTTCTGGTGTTAGTCCAGTATCTAAGGTCAGTGGTCATCCTCAGGAGGAATGGTGTGAGGAGGAGCATTACAGAAAGTTATCTATGTCCTTTTCATGGAGGAGTGTATGATTGGTGGTGAACATTTTTTTTCTTCTCAGACTTGAGTCTGACTTGGGATTATTTTTTATGTTTTCTGACACCATCTCTTTATTTGACTTTTCTGCATTGTTTGCTATCTAAAGTGTGACTGTCTTTCACCCCTTTGCTATTAGTTTATGTTCTATGATGACCTCCTCTAACCCCACTTAACATAAAGAGGTAGTGTTTGTTACTCATCAACTGTATAGATTTGTTAGACCTTTGCCGTAAATAATATTCACAGGCAATAGTAACTTGACTGCTAAACTTTCTATCAAAGCTAAACTCAATTCTGGTCAAGAAAAGACCTGAGATACTGGTCAAGTTAATAGAAAACCTGTGGTCTTCTACTAGTACTAATAATCGCTATGTGTAGTGGTGTCATCACCAAGCTCTCAGTATAAACTCTGAAATATGTTCCATTTAGACACCCTTTACTGTGTGGATTTTTTCATTGGGGTTTTATTCTGCTTGGTTTGGGGGTTTGGTTTCTTTTTCCTGGTTTTTTGTTTGTTTGCTTTTTTTTTTTTTAATTTAAATGAGTGAGACTGCTTAATGAAAAAGTTTGGTGGAAGCTTAACTGCTGATGCTCTACCAGGTAGTTACAGCCAAACTATACTATAATTTTTATTGTATTTAGTTGAATGTTCCAAATCAAGTTGCATCAGACACATTGTCAATAGCTTAAGAGTATTTGGGAGAAAAAGAATAATAAAAATTTAATCTTTGAAAAACTGAAAATGAGGTATAACTCAATATAGAATGCCAGAGAGAGACCTTTTAGCATATGTACACACTCCTGTTTTTCAAAAGGTGCAAAGCATGATATTCTACAGCCTTACTCAATGACTGTTTTTCCTTTTTAATTTTTCATTTATAAGGAGTGAGGGAAA
>NW_010545380.1:27796-32154 GCF_000687285.1 Phaethon lepturus
AGAGGTGCACTGTGAAACTAAACAGCTCGTCAGTGGAACGGTCTGCCTTTCCTATTTTTTTTTTGCTTTCCCAGTTCCTAACAGATAGCACAACAAAAAAGGACTTTTGTCTCTTCCCTTGCTCTGAAATGCTTTCTTCCAGACTGTAATAGCATTTAGTTGTATTTATGCACATGTCCTACCACCTGTTGCCCAAAATCCCTCTGCCTCAGGAACACAGGGAACTACAGTACTGTAAATATCTATGGCTGAATGGCTTCTGTTTTGTGGGTTGTTTTGAAGGTAGCTTGTTTAAAGCCATACATAACTGTTTATACCACATCCCAGCAGAGTCTGATCACATGATGACCTATAAAAGCTAGAAAGGGGTTCAGCTGATACCTGGAAGAGCAAGTGACTGACTGGCTTGGGAGTAGCAGGAAAGGCTCATTTGGTCACAAATAACTTTTTTCCTAAGATATTTCCAAGACATTACTTGAATTTGCTAGAACTGAGGCTGAGGAAAAAAGTAAAAAGGACAGGTTTATCTTGAAAATTTGATCTTATGAGTGCTCATCAATAAATGTGGAAAACAAACAAACAAAAATGTTCAGCAAAAAGCCTTGACTAGTAGTTTTGGATCTGTTCTTTGAATGGCCTTAAATGTCGTTTGAACAATATTTACTGGTTTTTAACACATAAATATAAGAAAAAGAGAAAAGAAGACAGTAATCCCAGCCTATATGTATTAGTAAGTATAAAAATTATATTTGAATTGCCTTTTTGCAATATTATTTCTATAGTGCAGGGTTGCAGCAATTCCAAATTCTTTCCCCCGTTTCTCTTTCTGACTCTTGAAAAATCAAGAATATTTGGAATCAGTAAATTAACAGTTCTTTATGTCCTCTGAGCAGAGAGAATAATAATACTTTTACCTTGAAAATCTAGGTGTTTGATGCATTGAACTCCTGTGGGTAGAAAAACTAAGGCAATGCTGTGACTTAGTTCATATTTGATGGATTGTGCCTGTTATAATTTCACAGAAACATAGAATCAGAATAGTTTGTGTTGGAAGGGACTTTTAAAGGTCATCTAGCCCAACCCCCCTGCAATGAGCAGGGACATCTTCAACTAGAGCAAGTTGCTCAGAGCCCTGTCCAACCTGACCTTGAAGATTACCAGCGATGGGGCATCTGCCACCGCTCGGGGCAACCTGTGCCAGTGTTTCATCACCCTGACTGTGAAATATTTCTTCCTTATATCTTGTCTACATCTACCCTCTTTTAGTTTAAAAATGTTACCCCTTGTCCTATTGCTAGAGGCCCTGCTAAAAAGTCTGTCCCCATCTTTCTTATAAGCCCCCTTTAAGAACTGAAAGGCTGCAGTAAGATCTCCCCTGAGCCTTCTCTTCTCCAGGCTGAACAACCCCAACTCTCTCAGCCTGTCCTCATAGGAGACGTGTTCCATCCCTCTGATCATTTTGGTGGCCCTCCTCTGGACCCACTCCAAAAGGTCCATGTCCTTACGTTGGGAGCCCCAGAGCTGGATGCGGTACTCCAGGTGGAGTCTCACCAGAGTGGAGTAGAGGGTCAGAATCACCTCCCTCGACCTGCTGGCCTCACTTCTTTGGATGCAGCCCAGGAGATGGTTGGCCTTCTGGGCTGTGAGCGCACATTGCCAGCTCATGTCCAGTTTTTTGTCCTCTAGCATCTCCAAGTCCTTCTTGGCAGGGCTGCTCTCAATCCCTTCATTCCCCCAGCCTGTACTGGTACTGGGGGTTGCCCTGACCCAGGTACAGGACCTTGCACTTGTCCTTGTTGAACCTCATGAGGTTCACACAGGCCCATTCCCTGAGCTTGTCCAGGTCCCTCTGGATGGCATCCCATCCCTCAGGCATGTCAACCGCACCACTCAGCTTGGTGATGCCTGCAAACTTGCTGAGGGTGCACTCGATCCCACTGTCTCTGTCACTGATGAAAATATTAAACAGCACTGGTCCTGATACAGACTTGCCCTTGATGAAGCCATGCTGGCTGTCTTGAATCACCTCCCTGTCCTCCATGTGCCTTAGCGTATCTTCTGGGAGGATGTGCTCCATGAACTTCCCAAGAACAGAGATCAGGCTGACAGGTTGGTAGTTCCCAGGCTCCTCCTTGCTACCCTTTTTAAGCGTGGGTGCAATGCTTCCCTTTTCTAGTCACCAGGGACTTCACCTGACTGCCAGGACTTTTCAAATATCATGGAGAGTGGCCAGTTCCTGTGGGACTCTGGGATACATCTCATCAGTTCCCATAGACTTGTACATGTTCAGATTCCTCAGGTGGCCTTGAATCTGATCTTCTCTTACAGTGGAATGGACTTTTCTCCCCCAGTCCCCATCTTGCAGTCCATCCACTCAAGAGGTGTGGGCAGAGAGATTGCCAGTGAAGACTGAGGCAAAGAAGCTGATGAGTACCTCAGCCTTCTCCTCATCTGTTGTTACTAGCCTGCCAGTCTTGCTCAAGGGGGGTGCTTTTTTTTTGACCTTCATTTTCTGTCTGACATACCCATAGAAGCCCTTCTAACTATTCTTTGCATCCCTTGCCAAGTTCAGCTCCAGCTGCACCTTGGCCTTCCTGACCCCATCCTTACACAATAGGGCAGTGCTCCTGTACTCTTCCCAGGGTATCTGTCCCTGCTTCCACTGCCTGTGCATTTCCTTCTGGCCCTTTATTTTGCCCAGCAGGTCTCAACTCAGCCATGCTGGTATCTCACCTTCCTTTCCTGGTTTCCTACACCTGGGGGTTGAGAGCTCTTGCGGTCTCTGTAGAAAGTGTCCTTAAAGATCTGCCAACTCTGTTCTGCTCCCTGAGGGCAGTTTCCCAGGTGGTCCTATTGACTAACTCCCTGACTAACTCCTTGAAGAGCTGGAAGTTTGCTTTCCTAAAATTCAGGGTCCTGATTTTACTCTTCACTTGCTCTCTACCCCTCAGGACTGTGAACTCCACCAGTGCATGGTCACTGCAGCCCAGGCTGCCTCCAGTCTTGATGTCACCAATTAGCTCACTTGCGTTGGTGTCCAATAGGTCCGATATCACATCCCTTCTGGTAGGACTGTCTATAACCTGGCATAGGATGTTATCCTCCATGCACTCCAGGAGTCTCCTGCATTGCCTACAGCTCACTGTGCTACTTTTCCAGCAGATATCAGGGTGGTCAAAGTCCCCCAGCAGGATGAGAGCCTGAGACCGTGATGCTTCCTGGAGCTGGGGTAAGAAGGTGTCATCAATAGACCCCCCTTGATCAGGCAGCCTGTAGTGGACACCAACCAAAAGGTTCCCTTTGTTGCCTCGGTCTCTCATTCTTACCCATAAGCTTTCAACCTGCTCATGGCTATTCTTCAGAGACAGCTCTTCACACTCTATCCATTTCTTTATGTAGAGGGCAATGCATCTGCCCTTCCTTCCTCACCTGTCCCTTCTGAACAGCCTGTAGCCATTGATAGCCACACTCCAGTGGCATTATTCATCCCACCAAGTTTCAGTAATGGCAACAAGTTTGTAGCTTTCTAACAGCATGGTGGGTTCCAGCTCTTCCTGTTGCCCATATGCATTGGTGTAGTGCCTTAGCTGGGCTGTCGGCTATGTCACCTTCTTAGAGGAACACCCCTTAATTCCTTTGAGGTCTTTCGCTAGGTTTCCCCCTTGGCTTTTATTACCTCAGGAGCCCCTGGTTCATCTCCATAAGACTTCAAGCGTGCTGCAGTGTAACCAGCACATCCCAGAGCAACAGGCTGAGGGTTCTCGATAACACCCTGCCCCTCTAACCTTGGTGTGTCTTCCCATAGTTTGGCACAGGTAAGACTGATGTTATCCCCCTTCAAGTCTAATAGGAAATATTTGCAGGTATGCATCACTATACCATCGTAAACATCTGTACTGCAGTCTTAAAAGCTACATTTGCTGTTTACTTTTATTTTCTGTTTCTGTGAATCAGATGATCATATAAGAATTTTCTGTTGTTTCTTCCCATCATTCTGCGACAATTGTTGAAAACACACCTGAAGAACTGTTAAATAGATTGCTCATAATGGTTAGTTGTGTGATTTTTGCAGGAAAAGGGACTCATAATTTTACAATGTTTGCATTAGTAAACTTGATAGCAGCGTAATGTTGCTGTCAGGGTATACTTTGTGCCTGGTAAGCAGAATTTCCTATTTGGCATTTTCCATCTGAGATCTGCCCTTGTTTAGCAAAAGTCGGATGTAAAGTCAGGAGAGTCCCAGCTTGAATTCAATCCCCATGTAGACATGTTTGCTAAAACACTAGTAATACAAGCAACTGCTTTTTGACCCAGTTTAGAGATATGTGGATCTACTCAGAAACTTTATTTTAGGGAAA
>NW_010545380.1:32185-49764 GCF_000687285.1 Phaethon lepturus
TACACTATTTTTTGCAAATTTGTGGATAGACAATCATGCTGAGTAAATAATTTTCCTGTTCCCTGATTTTTGTTGGTCTTTTTGACACATCTGGTAATGATGTTGAAAATACCTCTGGGAGTTAAAATAAATAAATATTGGAAATAATTAATGATAGTTTGAAGAAAAGTTTGAGTGCTTTAAGAGCAGCAAACTATATGACAATATGAGGTTTATATTTACTGCATCTACCAAACTAAATAGTGATAAATATGAAAAATTTTGATGCATGTTGTATTGTATGCCTTTTATACCTGCCCTGGAGAATTTTCAAGTGTTTTGAGAGGAATGCACATAAGTTGTGCATAATCACAATGATCTTATTGAAAGAATTTCCCCTTAAAGATGCTGCATGTTGAATATCATTCCTTGTCAATCATTAATAAGGTGGTCATTTAGAAAAGAAGTGCTGGGTTAAGCCTTAACAAGGTACAAGCTCTGCTTACACATCTTTCTGTAAAAGTTAATGAATGGCCTAGAAGATCAACAGAGACTGTTTGCTCTATCTAAAGCGCTGGTGGGTTGATCTTGGCTGGACGCCAGGTGGCCACCAAAACTGCTCTATCACTCCCCCTCCTCAGCTGGGCAGGGGAGAGAGAATGTAAGGAAAGGCTCGTGGGTTGAGATAAGGACAGGGAGAGATCATTCAGCAGTTATTGTCATGGGCAAAACAGACTCAACTTGGGGAAATTAGTTTAATTTATTGCCAAAATCAGAGGAGGATAATGAGAATGTTTTTTGGCTATTGCTAAGTAGCAGCAGGGCTGCTGCTAATTAGTTAATATAGCCATCCTGCAAGAAGATAAATGGTTCTGTGCTGCCCTACCATTTCACCACCACCATTTATATATCCTAGGGGTATAAAATTCTCCCTAGACCCTGATAAGTTTGCATCACCTGAACAATCTGCTGAGATTTTTAATTTATTCACTTCACATTCATTTGTCACCATAGTATTGTCTTTCTTTTTTGGTTTGCTTTGCCAAGTAATGACAGTAAGGCTACATGTATCTACACTTTCCTTCCCATAACTTTTGGACCTGCTAATCAATAACAGTCAAATGATTAAATCAAATGATAAATGCTTCGCAATAACTGGGTTCCTACAGGCTTTGTGAAAATTGTCCTGCCCATGAGAGAAAAAAGACCCAGGTTAGATTTTTTCCTTTCTTCCGTGGGAGCGGGTAAAGAAAACAGACAAAATTTGATGGGTATTTGTTATCTGTGGCAGCAGCTGACCAGCTGATCAACATTGCACATAAATTCTGTATTAGTCACAGTATGTACTGTTTGTTATCCAGTATGTGTCTTACGGAAGATAAGAGAAGTTAAAGAACAAATAACACATAGGACAGCAGAATATCTAGTCATAGAAACATGTTTGGTCCCTAAAGTAGCTGTGTAAAAATAACTAATTACTATAACCATCACTTTAGACCTTGACTAATGCAATATGGTTTTCTCTCCTCATTTTTTTCATTATAAAGTTTCCAATTATTCATAAATATTTTATTTATATGGGTCACGTTTCTGTGCATTCGAAAGGGAGGGACTGTAGGGGATGAAATGTAAGAAACATCATAGCTTGGTTTACTGTGCGAGAGTTTGTGGAATTGAAGGTGCTCTGACTGAGTGGATTCCATGAGAATATATATTCACAGCATTCATTTCACTGTAGTCATTGTGGTTGAGAGGGAAGACATGAGCCCCTTGCTCCAAACACCCCTTAGTGCTTATACAAAGAAATAAATATTTGATTCCAATACAATACTCAGTAATGCTTTGTTATCCATCTCCCGCTCTTGGGTGAAGATTATTTGGGGAGTCAGCTGAAGAAAACAGCTTTTACAATGCCAGAAGTTCTTTTTAACCTCAGTCAATTATGTTTTAGATGTGGGTAGAATAAAGAAATAAATGTAATGTACTAAGATTCTGTTGGCAACAGATAGCAGCAGAATATCAACCATTCCTTTATTTTGTTGGTTACCATGGAGACAATCAAGTATGAGATGTTGCTGACAAAACTGCAGACTACAGCAGCAATCGCTAACTTTAGAAGGACTCTGCTTTGTACTTGATATGTCTGAAAAGTAACAGTGGGCATTTTTTCTTGCATTTGGTTGTCTGTTATTTTCAATGGGATAAGCAGGGGCTAAAAAAGGAAGTGCTTGAAGTAAGTGTGGCTTGTTGGGTATTCAGGCTCTGGCTACAGAAGTATTAATGCTTACATCTCACTTTTTCTGCTGGTGCATATATGTTTGCACGTGGTCAATTTTACTTGGCAGAAGCTCCGTGGAATGTAATGGTGTAATAATTTTCATGTGAGAAGAAATTAAAAACGAGATTGCTTCATGGTTCTCATGATGGATGAGATTTGTAAAATGAGAGGGAGTCCAATTACTAAATGGTGTTTCAGGCAAAAAGATCACCGAGTTTCTCAGCCACTGCTGACTGCTAATCAATTTTTTGAGTGATTATTAAAATGCTTTGCTTTGACCTAATATGACTTAGCAGTTTGAGTCCTAGCTAAACGACTATTTCTGATAAGGAACCACATTCTTTTTCTGGGTATAAAGTCTCAGTTCCTTGTTTTAAGAAAAAAAATCATGAGTTGCTCTTTTAAGGTTTTATAAACCCCTCCATTTTCACCTTATTCAAAACAGGAATTTGTCGTCTACATAACAGTTAAATCATTTTTTGTTCATGAAGGTAGGAAAAGAGGATGAAGTATGTCAGAGATGAAGATGGTGATGTTTTAGGAATATTTTTTTAAGATCTTCTTCCTTAACTTCTTGACATACTCATTTTCTGTTTTATAAAGGGTTGTGGGGACATGGATGCAAAAAAATACATGTGTATATGCAGATAACTTCATGTTGTATGCTCGATAGCAAAATTATCTTCCTTACATAAGTCAAAAAGATAAAACACAGTTGTGACGGTGAGAAAGAGACTTCACTGTAAGGTTCAAATTAACAATATATTTGAACTCCACTCACAGGTCCAACACGCCACTAGTGCAGGTTCTTATGGATACAACGGAGGAATGCACTATTGCAGCTCTAAACCACAGGCGCGCTAGATACTAATACCTTGAAAAGAGTGCACTAATCGCAATCTTAAGGCGTGCCAAATACCATACATACGTTTCTTAATCGCTTACCTCTCTCAGGTAAAGCCTCTTAATCCCGGGGAAGTTACCTTGTACAGCGTCCTGGACAAGGGGGAAGGAATCTCCTACAGCCCAGCTGTGCCGTTGGGACAAGACGGCCCCATTTCTGCCCAGACCTTACGGCTTCATGCCCTGGTTTGATGGGCGGGGGCAGGACTTGCCTGGGTGGACTATATGTTTATCTCTGGTGGCGTGATGGCCCATCAGCACACCAAGTAACTGAAAAGTGGTGGAATGGCGCTCAGGGCATTTGTTTGTTAAGGGATAATTGACGGCTCCATTCAGGTTTCGGTTCTTACCAAGGTGCAGTGTTCAGGCAACCCCGGGCTGAGCCGTTTCTGCAGCTCCCCCCGAGTCACCTCCGCATAGCTAAGGGTCTGTCAAGGTGAGACGAAGCGGAGTCGATTCACATCTCCCCGCATCTCGCCTTTGTGCTCTGAAACCGGTCAAGCCGAGTGATCCCATACAACAACAAATTGCAATAAAAAGCTTTTGGAATTTTTGTCTGTAAGAAAGATTCCATGTAAGCGTGCCAGCATATTTCTATGTTTTTATCTGCATTGCTTAGATATTATTAGAAAATATGTGATTGTATAATGGTTGTATTATTATATCACCAATCAAGCACAGCAAGTTCCAGAAAAAAAGAAAATGTTAATAGAATGGTATCCTGTGATATTTTAGTGCAGCTCTTCAGGTGCATACAAGTGATGCAGGGGTACGATCCAGATACAATTCTGTAGAACAGAGGCATCGTTCCTCATAGTCTCAGTAATCTTTTTGTAAGATTTATCGAACAGTCAGATAAGATGACACTAAAGTTTAACTTGTTCGATCTGGAAAAAAAAAATGCTGGTACAGCAAAACTTCAAGGCAACTGATAATATTGAAGATAATAAACCTTTCCTTTATATTAGTATGAAACCCCTAAACCCATCACTTTCCAAAGTAGATTTATGGTATAAAACTTAGTGCAGAGGTCAGGTATGATTCAAACACACAACTATGGTCAAAGACCCAGCTTAAAAACTGTAGCATTAAAACTGTTACTGGTCTAAAATCCAGACTTGTTATAAGTGTCTGTACTTTGTTTGTGAAGTGATTCAAAACCAAAAAAGCTCTTAATACTCCTAGGCAGGTTTATTTTAGGCAAAAGTTAATTTTACTTTAATTTTTATTTTGAGGAAATGTTAGCTTAAACAAATTAGGATATATGTTATTTAGATAGTTAATATATGCTAGTTTAGAGAATTGAAATGTCTTTGGAGAACTCTAACATATTTTGATAACATTTTACTAGTCTGTATTTCACTATTAAAATTGTTGTGAATACAATAGTAGTAAATTTCTAGAAAGTATTTTGGAGTTGATTTTCTTTTGGATTGATCATATTTAAGAGTGAATACTCTAATTCAGGGCATATGGAAATCAATAAGAATGTTACTTTCATGTATTAAGAGAAAAAGTCGTATTCCATATGTATCATTTTTTTCTTTCTAGGTCTAACTAAAATCTTTAAGCACCATAAATATTCCATTAAAATAAAATATAGAAAGTCAAATGCAGAAAGCAGTTTCAAGTCTTTATCTGTGTATGAACATCTATAAGAGAAAAACATGTAATAACAAATTTCCTTGAAAAGTGTAGAGGGGGAAAATCTGTATTGGCTTATCCACCACCTACTAGCAGAGTCAAGCTGTTCTTTGAAATAGTTTGCTTAGCCCACAGGCGGAAGTAGTGGCAGTGTTTCCCTCTCCACATTTACTCTAGGTAGCAGAGATTTTTTGGGAAACCACTCTAAGCAATGCTAAGCAGAAACTTGGAATTGCAGAACAAGCAGACTGTTTGCTTGTGGGGAAATGACAATCTGGCTGTGCTCGAAGGACTAACATCTCACTTTAGCAAGATTTATTGCAGCTTCAAGCTGAAACATTTCTTGATAAAAAAAAAAAAAGAAAAACCAAAGACGTTGTGGTGGTCTCGATCAAAGCACAGTCCTAATGATTAATGGATCTGTAGTGTATGTTCAGTTTTGTACAGGCTTGAAGAAGACAGGTTCCTGCTTCAAGTTTCTCATCAATCAGAATGGATGATTCTTTCCTACTTCGTTAGTTTGGTATGGACAAAAATTATTGCTCATAGGGCCTCTAAGTACTATGGGTCCAGAGTACCAGAGAGAAACTCAAAATACTAATACCCAGTACCTCTACATACTTGCATACTGATACTTCTTCATTGCATTGCGATCTCTGCCATGTGAGAGGCCCACTGGTTTGTTTGGCTTTTACGCAATCTGCCTGTGTGAAGCGCAAATGGCTGTGCAGAGCTTCACTTTTCATTTCTGCGTGTATACACAGAGAGGCACTTTGCAGCTTGATTTTAACTATACATCATTCATATACATAATTATAGGACAGCTATTGCCCTTTTAAAATTTCAAATTATATTAAAAAAAAGAAAAAATATATTGACCTTGTTGTCCACAAATATACACTTAATAAACTTTATGAATGAATCTCTATTGTATATGTAAGTTCATACGAGATAAAAATTTTCTATATTCACTGCATGATGAAGCATGTATCCTTCTGTGTATCAGCAAATATTTATAATTTTTCAGCTTTCCATGATAGCCTTTTTACAGAGAAGCAGTGTAGCTTGAATATCTCGAGCAAAACCCAGGTGACCTACCAGCAGAGAAGTATTTCTTTAATGAATAAGCTCTTTAATTATATTCTCGTTCTGCTATATGCTCAAGATTGTAAAATTGCTGAAGAGAAGAGTAAGTAATTGAATAGCGATTTAAGTGTGAATTTATTAAATCAATTAGATTTGCAAAAGTAATTTGAGACACAGTGCTGCTATAGTGGGCACACCAAGTATATAAAAAATTAAAATAGATGCTTGTAAGTGTAGCATAGTTTCTAATGGGAATTTGTCTTGGTTATAATAGTAAAAATGATTGATTCCATGTGCCTTGCAAAGCTTGTTCTGTATGTTATTCTTACCCTAATAGCACCTCAGAGGTAGGCTATTTCATTTCAGATTGCTGGGAAATCTCTAGGCATAATAAAAGATTTCATAAACTGATGAAAATTTATAACAGACATTCAAATACTTCTGTGTTTTTCTTTTCCCCTGAAACAAACAATATCTTCTGTATTAACTAGTTTGATAAAACTAGTCATTTCTCTGCGCTCTAACCTTCCATGTACATATACAATATTTTGTATGATACTTTAGAAAATTACACGAAAGTGAATTTGTTTAATTTGGTGGGTCTACGTGCTGTAAGTAGTCAAATGGAAGGAGAGAAAATGGTTACAAGGACTTATATGACCAATAGTTACTTTAGCTTATCTGAAGAGATGAACTCAATACCATGGTGTTATGTGTATCATACCAGAGTGTGAGGGAAGTTACTGAGTATCAAAAACCTCAAGAACTGAGCCAAGGATGAGGAGAGAGACTACCTATTCATTTGTTATCCTTCTTACCTGCCAAATAATGGCAGGGAGTATGTGTGTTCAAGCTTTCCTTAGCGTGATAAACTATGATGTAATAGATGCAGACTTTATTGTCGCTTAATGGAAGAAGGATCTCATGATACAGATTTTTTTTGTCCTTGCAGTTTGGTGATAATCTCCTTCCTCTTCTGTCTCCCATAAAATATCTGCAGTCCTCCAGGACATCTTGACCACAATTCCTATCTCACGAGACTCTGTTTCAGAATCTTTTTCTGTTTTCAGAGATAGACTCTGCTATCTGGAGACACATAAAACTTTGAAATACAAATTTATTCTTAGGGATTTTTTTCCTCTCCACTTTCAAATGTCCTTTGACGTCTGATAATTAAAACTCCAGTCACTATTGTTATGTTCCTTATTGTCCCCCTTACTTTAGCTCCACCAAGTTGCTTGGATATTCAAGGTCTCCTCCCTCCTCTCTGATCAATTAATATTTTAATTTGCAAGTTCTGAATATTAATTTTTCACTACTCCCCTCACTCATCTGTATTCAGGAAGTTTTCAGTCTTAATAGGAAGGTATCAGGTTTGATGAACATTTATTATTATAAGAATTTGTTCCTGATTACACCACTGTGAGCAAGATCAATGTGGGGGCTACATACTAGCATTAGCATGAAAATGGGATTGGAGAGCAAAATCAAGAATATCATTTGCTAGAGAATACATACATATTCCCATGATATGCAGTGAAGCATGATAAAGACCTAAACAGTAAATGAATGTGTTCAAGATTAACTAGATAGATTGATAATTTTTTAAACTAAAAGTGGGAGTTGAAAAACATTTAGTTTCAAAGCACAAAAGCAAGCAAGTGAAATAGTACTATGCACAGTTAATTTTGTCCACAGAGGGTGGTCTTAGAATACTAGTATAGGCAAATCCATTTACTATCTGCTTTTAAGGCAATAAAATAGAAATGTTTTTAGACTAATACTATCCGTAGCAGCTTGTGTACTTTTTCTATGGCCTCTTTGAGTACTAGATAATCATTTATGGAAGTAAAGCAATAAAGCCCCTGGTCTTAAAATATTACAACTCAATGAATGTGTAAATGCCCTGAAATTCAGATCCCTATTTTGGAAGTTATAAAGTGTTGGAGAAGCTAATGAAAAAAAGTAAACTTGAACTGGTTTGCTTTATTAAGGTTCCTGTATATTTTGAATTTATAACCACAAAGAAAAGTGAAATGTGGAGAATGGAAAACTGTTATGATTAAAATCTACATAATATCTAATTGGTTGCTGCAACAACCAATACAAAAAGCTGATTTGACATTTCTTCTTGAACAGATATTTATGTTCAGCCATCAGTGGTTGGTTGGGTAACACTTTCTCTACTAAGGTAATATTACTAACAGCAGGCATCACTAACACTTGGGAAACATAGCAGTACCTGACTCTTTGCCTGGTTGGGCTCTATGTGGACACATACATGCACATGCACACACATACACACACACACAGAGTGTTTGCATTCACTCATTCCCAGACAGAGTTCAATGTAACCCTTGGCTGTGCCATGGAGAGTTGTGATAGAGAGAAGTGTAAACAGCAGTGAAATTTTGTTGCTGCTCTATTTTTGTTGCTGCAGTTTTGTGAGATTTTTTTTTCAAACAAATGTTAGTTTCACTGCAAGACTTCTTTTTTACACATAGGCACTCAGCATTGCATGGCTTACCTATAGTCAGATTCTTTTTGGGTTTGCTTCTCTGGTAGGTAAGAAAGATAAAAGTTTTAGTATTAATCACTGGTTTACCACTTCATATAAACAGCCAGCTTGCTTTGATAAAAGAATATTAGAAAAGTTAGGAGATAACAGATATAAGACTATCACGATGGCTCATTATCTCACAGTCTAAACTGATATGAATGAATCCCACACCTGTGAAGAAAAAGAAGGCAGCAAAAGGCAGTGTTCCTGCAGTTTCTTGGTATGCCTAGTATATCCAGTATACTCTGCATTGCATAAAACCTTGGCAAATCTTGTGGTACTGAACTGATAAATTTTTTTTGGCATAATTTCCAGTTTGAAAATCAGAGCTGTGTTGAGAGAATATTTCTGTTTCCTCCTTCAACTATCACCAGTTACCATGTGTCTGTAGGACTGAAGGACTCTACTGTGGATAACTAGTGCTACTGCATGACAATACTCAACCCTTTTCCCCATTTCTTCACTTCTGGGTTTGACTTACAAAGAAGAGGTCAAGTACTATCACCCTCAGAAAAATATCTTTTTTTTCAATCACCCCAAAAGTAAACAATGCATTCTTCCTATTACAGAAATTCTTATTTATCTGGCTTTTGGTGAAGAACATGAATAAATGTTCATTTATGGCTGCTTTTATTAGAAGTTATGATCTTTTGGGATTGACATTTACATGACTTCCTGTGATTCTTCAAGATCACATGAAGTTCACAGCATCTCTGTAAAATGAATTTCTAGTTTACTTCATAAGACAGCACAGCTATCCTCATCTAGTCAATATTCTTGCATCAATTGATATGGAATGCAGAAACGAACAAAAAACTATAACCTCTTTCAGACATATTAATACATGTGTTTATAGCAGCTGAACTAATTTGCAGCATGCAAAATATAGATATGTAGAGGAATTAAAACAACTTTCAAATTATGTGTCTGTTAACATTCAGAATTCACAAACTGAAATCTTGTATATTAGTTTTCTGCAAGTCTATTTACTTAATCATATCTTTTTACAGACATTGCTATCTCTAAAGTGCTTTTTCATTCTGTCAGAGAATTGGACATAAGTATTTCCAAGTATCTGGAGTGAATCTTGTCAATTTTGAAAGTCATAGATGCAGTAACCAATTTCAAGTCATGGTCTTTTAATTATTCCTGGCCATTTTTACTGACAATACTGTCTATATATATATTTATCTGTGTGGGGGAAGGGAGGGAATTAAGCACTGGTAATACTAAATAACAGTAGAATTCTAATTTGTCTACTCTCTGAAGGAGGGTGAATGTTTTTACACCTTAGCTCAGAAATGACATGGGTTGCATAACCTTGGTTTTCTGGATGTGGTCTGGTAACAGAGCAATTAGCTGAAAAATAGAGTGTATTTAGTAAAGCCATTTACTGTATTACACCATAATAGTAGTATTTCTCAGTTACTTTTAACTGAATGGAAATAATAATTTTGTCTTTCTGTTTGCAAGTTCTCTGCCTGCATGAATGCAGCTCAGGCTTCAAATGTAACTTTGGATACAAATAATGAAATTTATTTCACTTAATTTAGTGGAATGGGCTATTTTAGGATACAGTTCATTTCGTCGTAAAGTGGATGTCTCTCTGAAAATGTCTGTTATCTAACAAGTCACACATGCAACATAAACATAGTGGATGAGGTATGAGTGTGCAAGTTCTAGAAATGATTAGTTCACTGCACTTAAAGGCTCCAAACAAATTTTATTCAGTTCAGTCATTACAAATGTCATTCTGACATATTGTTGATCATTTGGGAACTACAGAAGCCGAAAATTACAGTAAGAGATGGTGGAGATGGGAATTATGGGCCATTTCTTTTATATAATCAGTAATTTTTTTTTCAATACTAAGAAAAATTAACAGTATGGTACTCGATAATAATTGTTCAACTTTGCAGCTGATGGGCCAGATTTCTTCAAATTTTGCTTTCAATCCAGTTTTATTTTATTTGTGTTCTAAGTTGTTCAGGGTAAGGATTACTTTTTCTATTTTCTTGTACCAGAGTGTAATGGTATTGCACTGTAGCCTAATGGTAGCAAGCACCAAGATGATAAAGAACACGGCCTTTCACACATTTATAGTCTGTAATGCTTTTGTTTATTTAAAAGTTGGTTCCACCCTCTACCTTTACAAACTAAAGACATAAAATAAGCTCTGCTGTCATTTCTCCACTTGACTGATTTTGATTTCCAACCAAGTGTCAACTCTATCCCAGGGGAGGTACGCTATTGTCTCAATGTATGTATACAACACTAGTGCTTAGGAGGAAAGAGCAGATTGTGCACAGGATTGCTGGGAAAGCACAGGGTGATAGTGATAGCTAGACAGTTCTGTAATCTTTCTGCTGGAAGGGCGATCCTTTCTTTGTTGGTGTCTAGAACAAGGGAATCACCATGCTGTGATAAACTGTGGCAGTGATCTTTGACAATTTACACCATCTGCGAATATGTCACAGTGGGTTTTTTTTTAAATTCCATTCTGTTTTCCAATTAATCTCTGTCATTGCTCACATTCCAAATACAGAAGCATACACGTTAGTATAAATACAGTGGGAATCTTTTAAAATAAGTTTTAAATAAGTCTTTGTCTCTGAAAGTCTTACCCTAGGAACCTAAATAATATAACAAATGTGGTCAGATACAGATTTGAAAAAATACAATATATTTTTCAGTTGTGTACCATTATTCTGTGTTTTTATCCATACACACTGGGAAATGTTATAATGCTTTTTTCTGCAACAGTAGTCAGATCTTTTGGCATAACCAAAAAAACATTCTATATAACCATTTATATATGGGGTCTCACTTCTATTTTTTTCTGTTATTAATTAAAAGTAACTCCAAAACCTGCAACATGCTCACGCCAAACTAAAAAAGGAGTATCGAGAAAAAGTAGCAGAACTGATATATGCAAACAAAGTAGTAGAACAACACAAAACTGAAGTTAAAATACTGAGAATTCTTAGGAAATCTTAGGGAGGTAAAATAATCATAAGTTGAGGTAGGTCAGTGTAGAAATGACCAGTAGTATACCATTTTGTCAGAAGCAGTTGACTGGCATATGAAAAAGTAATATTATTGATTTTGTGAATTTATATATTTATTGGAAATTAATTGAGACTTATACTCTGAATTTAGACAATGATCAGTCTAATCCATTGTTGATGCTATTCTTTCTGTATCTTTCCTCTATACACATATTTGCTTTCCTATCTCTGTGTCTGTTTGTATGTATACACTTAGAAATTTTTGTTACTCTTTTTGTACGTCATTGAGACTATGGCAGGGTGTTTCATAGAACGCTGCATTGTTTGATGGTAAAATGTCAATAAATTATTTCAAATGTAATTAAATAAGTTTCAACAGTCATGTTAGTATAAAGTAAAATAAGTCGATTTTTGCTCAAGTCTAGAATGATTTGCTTTTATAAACTAAAATTGTTAATGAGATGTAAATTAAACTAAAGTTTCTTATCAAACAATATGACCCTTGTAAAATAACACAATGTGTAAAAACTCAAGTGAAGATGAACTAAAAAAATAAGTTCTTCTCTTACCCTAAAGAATAAATGGATTTTTTCCTTTGAGATTTTGTTAGAAGTTTTTTCATTTCCTGTTGTTTACTTTCTGATAGTCAAGTATACCAAATAAACAGACCAGAGCAAACAGACCTGAAAGAAAAGACAGGAATGGTAGAATTAAGAGGAAAATACAGGATAATGGTCATCATTGATAGTTTTTTGGGTTTGTTAGTTTGTTTGTTTGTTTGTTTAAAGTTCAAACTTTTGTTGTATATATTCCTGTTTAAAAACTTCAATTGCCCCGCTCTAACTGGAAAAAATGAAATTTGTATCATAGGATCATTTAGGTTGGAAAAGACCTTTTAGATCATTGAGTCCAACCATAATGGAACCGTCCAAAATGGAAAGTTTCCCAAAACAATTAAATTTGCTGTCAGTTTGAGCTATTCTTCTCCCCAGGTATTCGCTAAGATGCTAAAAGTAGTCCTGGATCATAACTTGCTTGTTCATGTTCTTCCTTAGTCTTGATCTGAACCTCAACTCTGTTTTAACAGATGACCCAACAGCTTGTTTGTAAATTAGCTGCACACTCAACTGCTCATAACTTTAACTGCCACAGGCTCCAAGTTATTTAAAAATATGGGTAGCTTATCAAGAATCACAAACTGTTGAGATACAGTCAGTAGGGCTATCTTCCCAGAGAAAAGACTCTAACTGCAGAATGTATTAGGAACCATGTCTCTATAGTTTTTATCAATAATGTCAGTACAGTAGCTATAATGTACAGTACTATGTTATAGATAAATATACATATACTGGAGATGCATGCTCAAACATTGTTTACTAATAAGGGTGCATGATCAAAAGTGTTTTGAGACCACCAGACTAGACCATCTCCAGAGGTGCTTCCAAACCTCAGTGCTTCTGTGACTCTGTGATTCTGAATTAATTGGCACATCTGCTAGAAGTGGCAGCAAAGCATTTGTGTAAGAGATTAATACAAAATAATTTAACTTCCTTTACTGAAATATACAAGTTACCGTACTGTAAGGGGATTTTACAAAACTACAGCTCCTCTTGAACCTTTTTTGTTGTGTGAGAAGGCAGATTTCGAATCCATGATGATGTTTACCTACTGAATTCCCCAGTGCTCAGTAAAAATCTTCTCTCTGAGTCTTTCTGGGGTAATAAGTAGAACAAAGGAAAAACACCTCTAGTAGTGGAGTAATATGTTTTCCTTTATTGCTTAAAAAACTCTTATATAAAGGGAGAGAGAGATACCTTGTATTTTTAGAGAAAGTATCACATTTATACTTATGTTCTCCCTAATGCAGCCGTTTATCACTGATTTAGCAAAAGTATGAGATCCTCTTTTTGGTTTAAGTCTGAGTGGTAGGAATAAAGGGAGAAGACTAAATGCTAATGTAAGTTCCTTTAGATAGCACTTAACTACAGTATGTTCACTGTTAATATACATTGCACAAAAGAATTGTACTTAACACTACAGGCAGTACATCTTTAACACACCATAGAAATAGTTAGTTGTTTTCTCTGTTTCATTGCCAGGAAATTATCTTGTGTATTCAGATGAAATGTGCAATGTGATTATTTGTATTCTCAGACTCATAGAAAGATGAAAAGTTCTCAGTTTTTCTGACTCTGTTACTTTTTATTTTACTATATGATCCATATTAATTTTCACTGGCCCCCTCAGGAGTATATTTGTATAGCCATAGCCTAAACCAACAGATTTTAAAGGGATGTTTGACATGCAGTTAATACTCAATCTGATTTATGCAGATTAATGCAGCAATCCGAGGTTCTGTCAGATCTTCTCATTATTTTATGTACTGTTAAGGACATGAATCATTGAAGTGATCAAGATTTTTCTGGGGTAAGTGTTATTCCAAACACTATTGTCAGTGACTTGATAATAAACTCTCCAATTTCAAGGATAAAGTAGTTCACTTTTTCTTGAGATTTTTTATTCTTGAGTGAAATAAATTTTGTAATGTGTAGTAACAATATATACCACCTAAGTTTTGTATGTGAAATTATGTTTATGCACAGTTCTACATACTGTTGCAAATAGTAATATTACCTTGTTTCAAACAAGATAATAGCTCATTATTACAATATATTCCTGTACAATGGAGTATGTTTTCTTTTTTTCCTATGGTTATAAACATTTAGATTCTAATCATGTGGTTGTAGATGAACTTCTTTATGATGAGTTAGGAAAACTATATTTTTCTCATGAGAGATAGTCCTTTCGAGATCTACATCAAATATTTTTTGTTGTATAAAAACACTTAGGCAACTAGAGCATACATGCT
Organism: Phaethon lepturus; assembly: GCF_000687285.1. NCBI lineage: Eukaryota > Metazoa > Chordata > Aves > Phaethontiformes > Phaethontidae > Phaethon > Phaethon lepturus. The sequence continues at coordinate 46,513 of NW_010545380.1, forward strand.
GACCAAGGTGTGAGCAATACCAGTTATTTAGAAACAAACAGAATGTTTTATTTCCAAAACAACATAATGTGGAACTGGTTAGAAATGAAGAGAATGTTGCTGCAGAAAACTTTTCTGTCAATAAATAAAATCAGAAACACTTATATTTCATAACACTGCTAGGGTGTTGTAGGATACTGCTTCATCAATTAGTTTATTTTGTTAGCATGAATTCTCATTTGGTCTTTACTCTCTATAATGTCTTGTGGTCTATCTCCTTAATGAGTAAATAATTGGGACATTTTATTCACATAGTCATTTTAGAAATGTATTTACATTGTTCCAAAAGTTTTTGTGTTAACTATTTTGTGTTTTCACTTTAACAAAAAAAAAGTTAAGAATGAAAGTGTCAAGAGTAATTTTGAGCCTGTCTCATGTATTTTCTGACACTAATTTGCAGTTAAGGATGCAGTGAGATTTGTGCTTCATGGAAGTAGCTGAACTGATTTAAGTCTTTCAAAGATAGGAAGTATGCTAAAGCATCATCTTTACTGAGTTTAATCTCAGTGAAGAATGAGACTCTTTACACTTAATTTGAAAACTGCAGCTGGAACGGTAGGGAATGGAGAAGAAAGTGTGTAGGACTCTACACTAAGCAGCAGCAGGACAAAAGCAATAAATCTAGGGATGGAAAATGAGATCTGCTAAGATCTTGCTTTAGGGATACTAGATAAGCAAGTGGATAAGGTCTTCTACATACAGCTAGAAGCAGCCTCATGTTCACAGGTCCTGAAAGAGTTCCCCCGGTCCTCAACGGGGACTTCACCTACCCTTACAACTGCTGGAGGGACAGCACAGAAGGGCATATGTAATCCAGGAGGTTCCTGGAAAGCATCAGTGACAACTTCCTGACCCAAGCAAAGAGAAGCCAATGAGGAGAGGTGGGCCTCTGCTGTACCTCACAAACAAGGAGGGACTCATTGGGGATGTGCAGGTGGAAAGGCAGCCTTGGCTGCAGTGACCATGAGGTGGTGTTCAGGTTGCTGAGAGGAGGGAGTAGGGCACAAAGCAAGATCACAATGCTGGATTTCAGGAGAGCAAACTTTGGCATCTTCAAGTATCTTCTTGGTAGTGTCCTATGGAATCAGGCCCTGGAGGGAAAAGAGGCCCAGGAAAGCTGGTTAATATTCAGTGAACTCCTCTGAGCTCATGAGCGGTCCATCTCATTGAGTAAAAATGAGCCAGGCAAAACTGTCAGGAGGCCTGCATGGATGAACCATGAGGTCCTGGTAAAATTCAAATGCAAAAAGGAAGCCTACAGAGCGTGGAAGCAGGGACAGGTAACTTGGGATGAATACAGAGACACTGCCGACTAAATGGAATTTAATCTGACCAGAGATGTCAAAGACAGCAAGAAGGGCTTCTAGAAGAACACAAATAACAAAAGGAAAATCAAAGAGGATTTGAGTCCACTGCTGAATGGGGCAGGGGCCCCAGTGACACAGGACATGGAAAAGGTTGAGGTCTTCAATGCCTTCTTCACCTCAGATTTTACTAACAAGACCAGCCTTCAGGAATCCCAGACCCCAGAATAAAAGTCTGGAGCAAGGAAGACATACTCTTGCTGGAAGAGGATCAGGTCAGGGAATACATGAGCAAACTGGACATACATAAGTCCATGGGCCCTGATGTGATGCACCCACAAGTGCTGAGGGAGCTGGTAAGTGTCATTGCAAGCCCATTTGATAATCTTTGAAAAACCATAGTGACTGACAAAGGTGCCTGAGGACTGGACGGAAGCTGATGGCACTCCTATATTCAAGAAGGACATGAAGGTCCCACAGAACTACAGCCTTATTTGATCTCTGAAAAGGTGATGGAGCAAATAATCCTGGAAACCTTTTCCAGGCACAAGAAGGACAAGAAGGTCATCAGGAGTAGCCAGCATAGATGCACAAAGAGGAAGACATGCTTAACTACCCTGCTGATCACCTGTGATGAAATGACTGGCTTGGTAGATGATGAGAGAGCAGTGGATATTGTCTACCCTGACTTCAGTATGGCTTTTGACGCTGTCTCGTGCAAGAAATCAGTTTCTCCGTGTAGAGAAACTGATGAAGTATGGACTGGATGAGTAGACAGTGAGGTAGAAAACTGGCTGAACAGATAGGCTGACAAGGTTGTGATCAGTGGCATGAATTCTAGTTGGAGGCCAGTAACTAGAAGTGTGCCCTAGGGGACAATATGGGGTCCAGCCCTGTTCAAGATCTTTTTTAATGATCTGCATGATGGGACAGAATGTACCCTCATCAAATTGACTGATGACACTAAACTTTGGCTGATTGTCTAAATGGTCTGCTGCCATCCAGAGGAACCTCAACAGGCTGGAGAAATAAGCTGACAGGAACCTTATTCAGTTTAACAAGAGAAGTGCCAAGTTCTGCACCTGGGGAGGAACAACCCAATGCAGCAGTACATGCTGGAGTCCAACCAGCTGGAAAGCATCTTGGCAAAAAAGGATCTGGAGATCTGGTAACACCAAGTTGAACATGAGCTATCAATGTGTGCTTGTGGCAGAGAATTTTAATGGTATCCTGAGCTGCATTAGGAGGACTGTTGCCAGCAGGTCAAAGGAAGTGAATCTTCCCCTCTACTCAGCACTGGTGAGGCCATCCCTGGAGTTCTGGGTCCAGTTCTGGGCTCCCCAGTACAAGAGAGACATGGACATACTTGAGAGAGTTCAATGATGGGCCACAAAGATGATTAAGGGACTGGATCATCTTCTGCCTGATGAAGGGCTGAGAGAGCTGTGACTGTTTAGCCTGGAGAAGAGAAGACTCAGGGGGATCTCTGCAATGTATATAAATACCTGAAGGGAGGGTCAAAGAGGATAGAGTTGGCTCTTTCCAGTTGTGTCCAGTGACAAGACAAGAGGCAATGGGCATGAATTGAAACACAGGAGGTTTCCTCTGAACATCAGAAAACACTTTTTCATTGTGAAGGTGATCAAATACTGGCACAGGTTGCCCAGGAAGGTTGTGGAGATTCCCACCTTGGAGATATTTAGATGCCTTTTAAATACGGTCTTGGGCCACCAGCTGTTGAACAGGGGAGCATTGTTGAACATTGTCTGTTGAATAGACAATATCCAGAGGTCCCTTCTAACCTCAACCATTCTGTGATTCTGTGAAGGCAAACTCTGAGGTGACTAGAACCAGGGCCAGAATATTAAACACTTATTTGTTTTGCAGACTGCTTTGAGTATTTCACAAG
>NW_010545380.1:49851-69360 GCF_000687285.1 Phaethon lepturus
GGAAAGAACATCTAGCAATACAGAAAAAAATTAAATTACAATGTATTAAAATTCATACAGTAAAACAGAATGATGGGATGCACTAGAAACACAACACAGTTCTAAAGTTTAATTTTGTAGTTATAAAATATCTCTTAAATTATCTTCTCAGATAACATAATATGTCCTCCTGAGGGCAAAGTAGAAAGAGTGAAAGACGAGTTATATCCAGTTGGCAGTCCACGAAGCAGGTGAAAAACAGTCCTCTATAACTAGCTGCTCCAATTTGGATAGGAAGGACCTGTCAAACATAGTATGGTTCTAGATATTGTGTTAGTTTTGTGAGTATTGGGATCTGAAACTAAGCAATATACAACGCATATGCATATGCAATGACAGGACTGTCTTCATATAAAAAAACATTTGAGAAAAGAGAGGAGATTACATGAGAAATATTTACTTGTGGGTCTTGATTCAGGAATCTGATCGATGGGTTTTGCACTACGGTTAGTTGAAGGATGGATAACAGTATACTCCCTTTCTCACTTTCAACCACTTCTTTTCAAAATGCTTCTCACAGCTCCTGTACTCACACAAGCTGCAATCATTAAACTGATTTGTGCCTTTTCTTTTTGTAGATTAGAAATTTTTCTTAATGTTTTTTTCAATTTAATGATCACATTAAACATTTAAAGAAAAAAAAACTGTTAACTTTTCACTGAAAACAAGAGAAAAAATTTCAACACCATGATTGTTTCCTTTCCTAGATGTATTTGCCTGCTTTTGATCTCAGTTCTGCTTCTTACTGTGATAGACTAATTTTTTCTCTCCTACATGCTTTACTCTATACTGATGTCTTTGTAATGTATTGTTAAAATAGTCTGTTCATTTCAATTTTTTATCAAATCTACACCTCTCTTAAATGACAGCAGTTTGCAGAAACTAGTGATGCAAATTTTATTCATTTAGTTCAATGGGTTTTGTTATGAGAACCAGGTCATTCTCATGCATTTGTTCACAAACACCAGCAAACTCTGTTCTATATATTCTAGCAATCGGATTAAAACAGGTGTGTAGAAATCCTGATATGTAAAATGTTTACCTAAGATATGTATAAAATAATCTCATAAGGTAGCATATATGTTTGTTTTAAGCAACATTGGTTTAGTGTACTGTCAAATATCAGGCAAAAATTGTAAGAAAACTTGTTTTAACTACCTGTGTTAATGCCACTCAAGTGAAAAAATAGGCAAGAAAAGTTTTTTTATTCTGGCAATAGCTGTAATGAAAGAGGACTTGACGATCTTAAAAGTTTTTTCCAACCTAAATGATTCTATGATAATGTAAATAGAAGGAATAGAAAATACCTCAGAGCTAGTTCCTTTCCAGGAAGTCTTCTTCATTTACTTGATCTGTCTTCAGTGAAATGAAATAGTTGATAAACACAGAAATGGGTAAATGTAGGCCCTTCTTTCAGTGGACCAGACATAACAAATCAAGAGAGATTTGAAAATGACAGAAGAAACATGTGGAAATTGTTGGTTTCAACCACGTTAGTCCAGATAAAGGCTAGATCAACGATATGCATGTGTTTTGAGGTATGATCAGCACAGAATGAAATTAAAAAAAAAGTAAACGAACTGCAAGTAGTATCAGTAATTAGTGATTTGTTTTGAACCTCTATGGTATACAGCAACACAGAAACAACTGACACAGAGTGCATTCAGATTGACAAAGTGCATAAAGGTGAAACCTTGGGGCCTCCAATTACAAATGAGATGATGACTCCTGTTAAGCAGGATCATGACTCATGCTTTTCAGACTTTCGTATTGATTACAGTTTGTTTGCTAGATATAATGGAACCAAAAGATAAACATGAAGGGAAAGACACACTAAAGATACAAATTATTTTGGCCTATAGAATGCAAGGAGGAAAAGTGCAGCAGGCTAACCAGTGACAAGTTTAAAAAATAAAACAAAGAAAAAAACACAGAAAGCACAAATGGTTCTCTGCTGAGTGCAAAATCTTGTGGAGTGGTGGAATGAACTCATGTCCACCATCTTTTATACCTCGCACTAAGAAGATCCATTGATCAGGATGTCCAAAGAGAAATAATACAGTGTAGCAGGTGGGGATCACTCAGACGTGCTGATCAGGGAGGGAGAGCAACATGCGGTATGTTAACACAACATCATCCCATGGCCTGGCAAATGCATCCACTGCTTCTGTCACTACTGCAAACTTCAGCTTCGGGGAGTGCCCGTTTCTTTGCACTGGGGCCAGGATCAGGACTAGTGCTGCTGGGCAGCCTCACCTTTGGGAAGTATGCTCTGTATATTCACTGTAGTATCCAGAGAGACAGCTTTGTGAGGTGGGAATGTTCTCACCACATTAGGGATGACAAACACGAGATTGGAGGAATCTTTGAAGGATTATGCAGAGACAAGAGTCTAGACCTCAGGAGGACAAACAAGAAGGTACAAATGAGGCAATGCAAGAGCGAGAAGAGGACATGCACTTTCTGATGTTAGAAACTTGTGACTTCTGCCAGCAGAGGGAAGAGTCTCCATCTCCACTTGGAACTGTTCCCCTAACACGTTCAGGGCCAAACAAGGGTAATGTTCTACTTCACCTGTTGCTCCCAAGCAGTGAAAAATGCGGTCATATTGGGCAACTTGGTCTATGGCTACTATGTTCTGACTGACCTTAGGATTTGCAGGAAGTCTTTCAAAGTGAACAGAAGAGTTCAGACTCCTGGGAAACTGGATTTTGGCTTGTTTAGAGAATTTTAATGTAAAAACTTCTGGGAAACTACCATAAAGAGAAGAATGCCTAGGAAAATTGAGTTCTAGAGAAAACTTACCCAGTGCTTAGAAATAAATGATCTCCTTGTGCAGGAAGGCTGGAAAATATAACAGAAGATCACATAGCATTCTTAATGAACTACAACACAAGCAATCAAGATGTGTAAATTGACCAAGCCTACGAAGGAGGAGTCATAAAACTCAGACACTTAGAGATAAAATTAGGAAAGCAAAAGCCCAGCAGGATCTAAAACTGGAAAAGAATGCAAAGGCTAACAAGAAGGGATTGTAGCAGCTCCCATTCAGATAAAATATGTACCCACTGCTGAATGGGGAAGACAACTTAGTGAACAAAAAAAAAAAGCCTGAAGTGCTTGCTGCCTTTCTCTTTTAAAATTTGTACCTGTGATCAAAATCAAGTACAAGTGGAAGAAGAGATCTGAAAATGAACCGTTAAGAAAATCATTTTACTGTCAACTGGCAGACAGATGAAAGTTTTGATAATAATTTGCCTAGATTATAATCTTTTTGGTATCTTATGGTTATTAAACTATGTATCTTAGAAAACATCATAATAAGATCATAGTTGTTAGTACACTTTTCTAGATTTAGAAAAGGTGTTTTAAGGATTTTTTGGACTCTCTAGAGTAAAAGGATGTGCTTCTTCTGAAGGAGGGCTGGAGAAAGTGCCTTCGCCATCCATCTTAATAGTATTGGGCAGTAAAAAAAGCGGAAGAACAAAAGAAAAAACACAGTAATGTGGAAGGAAAAAAACAATATTAAAAATGTTGTAGAAGTAACAGAAAGATTAGTGGTTACTTTCTGATCAGCTGAACCTGCCATAAAGAATATTTAAGAGTTTAGAACTACAAAAATTCTTCATACTTATTTTCTAAACTGTTTAGAAGAGACTTATCCTTACCATACATGGCTTCAGAAAGTTTTGTTTGTTGTTTTTTACGGCAAAGATATCTAGAAGAAGCATATAGTATCTGAAGGATTAGTCTAGAATATACTTACTCTACGGCAATGTTTATATTTGAGTGAGTCTATGTGACTAATCTACCTGATTGATCACTGGAAGGAAATGTAGTTTTTTATAACTTTTAAGTGAGAAACTCTATGAAAGGAATAAAAAGTTCTCTTTTTTTTCCTTATTCCTTTTTAGTACTATCACAGAGTGCACTAATATACCATGTAAATATGTGACAATTGTCCAGAAACAGGTGCATAGTTTCTATCCATCAGATTTACAAGTTTTTCATTTGTACTGATAAAGAACAGACATGATAATGGCCACACTTCTCTCACAATGTTCTCTAACACATAACTCCTGTAGCTGAGAAAGCTGATGAATCCTGAGAAGTTAAATGTGTAGTATCATGTGAGCATTTATTTGAAAGGAAGCAAAGCTCTCAGATGAACCAACTTGAGAAGATAAATTGTTAGACTTTCTTCCATCTCTTTTCTGCAGGATTTTAGGTGACTTTGAGTCTGCAAAACAAGTTCAACAGGAACTGCTCTGCACATACTTGATTATAATAAAGGGGAAATAACTTAAAAGATGATATCCAAGCATAAGAAATTATTGAGTGGTCTCAGTCATTACTAACAGCATTTGATTTTAATACATAATTCTCTTAGCAAACTATTTGGCCACCCACAAAGCTCTTAGGAGCAATATTGTTCCTGCAAAGTAAGAAAAAAAAAAAAAAGGATGTCTATACCTGGAAGAGTATAAATAAAACGCTTGTATTCTAGAATCAGATCTTGTTATAGGTGAAAAAATGAATTGGCACTGTTTCTGTTCTTAACTGCTTTTCCTGAAAATAAGTAATAATGTCTTTCATACCTCAAGAAATAATAGCCCTCATATTTAGCTCAATATTGTCTAAGTAAGCCTTCCAAGATCTAATAGCAAAATCCTTACAAGTTTATTTTTTTATCTTACACTGACTTGAAGGCCATTGCAACTTTATACCCTTTCCATTTTAAGACAAATACTAACAAAAACTGGCTCAATGCATTTATTTCTGTCCAACAGTTGCCATATGGTAGACTGTTTTAATATATGCTCACTGTGACATACAGTTTATCAAGTTCCTTCCCTCTTTCGAACACAAACATTCAGGTGTGTGTAGTAATAGTGCGCTGTTGTATATGCACATTTTTAGGTTTTGTTTTTATGGTTGATTTGGTAAAGGTTTAAAATAAGCTTGCTATCATGGTCTATACAATTGTTATAAGTAAAATGCAAGGCCATCCCTCTTGCAAAACTTTCTCATAAAGGAAACTTTTTTCTACTTGGAATTAAAATTTATCTTCCATTTGTTAAACTATGAGTGCTTCAAAAGAGTATTAATTCACTTGACAGAATGAAAGGCAAGAAATTTAAGAGGGAAAAGAAACTTTAGAGATACATTAAAATTAAGATTAATCAAATATTTTCATTAAATTATGTTTGAGATAAATGTTATAAAAAAAGCTAAGAGACATTTCAGGTTATGGATGTCACTGGTATGCAACAGAGGATAAAGTACTGAATTGAGGCTCAGAAATCTTAAATTCTTGTTTTAGTTCTGCCACTGAGGTGTTATGATGTCAAGAAAGTCACTTTTCCATGTTTCAAATTGACACCCTTTAAAAAAGCTATAATTGCATATGTCTGTCTCCTGTGCCAGATCTTTTCTGATACACTGATGTTTTTACCATGTACTATTTCAACTGGCTACAAACCATGGGACAAAAACAACTCAGAAATAAAAAGTGACTTTTCTTTCAGAATTTTAATTCTCTGAAAGTATTATCAGTCTAAAATATAGCCCGTTTCAGATGTGATACCCGGTTCTCCTCCCCCACGCCACCAGCCTGGCAGGTTCTAAGCCATTTGTGTAACAATAAAAGTTTCTTACCATTTGGAAGATCACGAGGGTTTCTGTAAGAGTCCACTGTTTAAAGATAATCTTTCAAATGTCTGCTTCTTCTTTAAAAGAGGCACAGATCCAAGATCCAGATCACTTGCAGTAATTAAGTCCCATGACTCAAAGGGTTTAACCGGTGTTGAGCCAAACTCTGCCCGTTGATTTTAGTGCGATGATATGACTAACAGATGGCAGAATTTGTCTTGTGTTTCTCTGGCCTCCTTCCAAACTGGGTAACTACATTCTGCTTGACTACGGTTATGTACATTTCCAAGTCAGCTCAGTATTTTTCACTCCCGACATTGCTAAGCAGCCTTTATATTTGAGGAACCTGTATTTCTGTTTTATGGGTTGTATAAATGATACTTTTCAATAGTTAAACCATATCTTTTATTTGTAGCAATGCAGCACACTCATGCTCATGCTATTCCTAAGAATCTGCCTCCACCAGACCAAACACAACGCAGGTCATGAGGATCCTACAGTCTAATTACTTTCTTACACTTCTAATATAATTAAAGTCTGTTTGGGACTTCTGTTTTTATAATGTCAAATGTATTACCACAGTAACAGCAACCACTTCCAGTCCTGCAACCCAGCTGAATTAAGGATGGTGTACTTAGCAGAGGAACTTAAATAAATCATCGTACCATCAAGTGACATTCATTTCATCTAGGGGAAACAAACAAACAAACAAACAAACAAACAAAACCCACAAAACAAAGCAAAAGAAAACAAACCAAAATGCTTTTTTTTAAGAAAGTAGTATTATGTTCCAAAATGCAATCCTATTGGCTTGCTCCACTCCTTTAATAATTGTGGTTAAGAACAACAGATGCAAGATAAGAAAATTCTGTTGTAAGGTCTAGCCTATAATATGATGGGAAAACAATATTCAGAATAAATCACGTAAAGAAATGAGAGTACAGAAAATGAGTATCTCTATGTGCAGAAAAATTTACACATTTAAGCATAGGCTAAAAAGTACTTGCAGAAATAGTTATATAATGACTGCAAATCTTTGTGAGAGCCTTGATCTTGTAGCTATTAATGTTATCTTAGAAATATCATTTTCAGAGTCCTTGAAGAATTCCCATTCCTCCTCCTCTAGTCTCTGGCATAGCTATCAAAAAAGAATTTTCACTTAAAGTTGCAGATTTTTACCAGATAGTAGGTGAATGATATGGTTTGAGGTGTTTGCTATTTAGTCTTCACTATTTGACTGTAAACATAACCAGCAACAGTGAGATTCCTGGGTTCTCATATTTCTGTGTTCTCATGAATATATACTGAGATCTAAAATTTTTGGATTTGAACTCTTAGAGTTCCAAGTGTTTTGGAGTCCATCACAACAGAGTACTTATCAGCTATTCCAGTTTCTGTGTATTTTTTAATTCTTACCCTCTTAACATCATCCATCATTACAAATCGTAAAGTATGTACCCCACCACAAGTCCCCAGGTTTAACTTTACTTTTAGTTGATACATTCAGTGCTAAGTTTGTGTAGTTCTACATATGAGTTTATGGAGATACTAAGAGTGACTACATTTCTTTCCTTGCAGCTGAAGATTCCCTGTAGTAAGGAATTAAGTTATATGTAGCATATATGTATTGGGCTTGCATGACAAGGTTTTGGTAGCAGAGGGGGCTACAGCTTCTGTGAGAAGCTGCTAGAAGCATTCCCTATGTCCAATAGACACCACACCAGCTGTCTCCAAGGTGGACCCACCACTGGCCAAGACTGAGCCAATCAGCCACAGTGGTAGCACCTCTGGGATAATATATTTAAAAAGAGGGAAAAAAAAAACACCTGCACAAGAGCAGCAGCAGTCAGAACAGAGGAGTGAGAATATGTAAGAGAAGCAACTCTGCAAACACCAAGGTCAGTAAAGAAGGAGGGACAGGAGGTGCTTCAGGCGCTGGAGCAGAGATTCCCCTGCAGCCCATGGGGAACCCCATGGTGAGGCAGGCTGTCCCCTGAAGCCCATGGAGCTCCACGGTGGAGCAGATAATCACCTGCAGCCTGTGGAGGACCCCACACCGGAGCAGGCAGATGCCTGCAGGAGGCTGTGACCCCGTGGGAAGCCCATACTGGAGCAGTTTTCTGGCAGGACCTGTGGACCTGTGGAGAGAGGAGCCCAGGCAGGAGCAGGTTTGCTGGCAGGACTTGTGACCCCCTGGGAGACCCGTACTGATGCAGTCTGTTCCTTCCTGAAGCACTGCACCCCATGGAAGGGACCCGTGCTGAAGCAGTTTGTGAAGAATTGCAGCCTGTGGGAAGGATTCATGTTGGAGAAGTTCATGGAGAACTGTACCCCACGGGAGAAACCCCAGGCTGGAGCAGGGGCAGAGTGTGAGGAGTCCTTCCCGGAGGAGGAAGGAGCGACAGAGACAACATGTGATGAACTGACCACAACCCCCATTCCCTGTCCCCACAGTGCCACTTGGAGTAGAAAAGGTAGAGAATTCAGTAGTAAAGTTAAGCCCAGGAAGAAGGGGGGAAGGTGTTTTAAGATTTGGGTTTTATGTCTCATTATCCTACTCTGATTTTGATTGGTAACTAATTTTCCCCAAGTTGAGTCTGTTTTGCCTGTAATGGTGATTGCTGACTGATGTCTTCCTGTCTTTATCTCGGCAAATGAGCCTTTCATTGTATTTTATCTCCCCTGCCCAGTTGAGGAAGGGAGTGATAGAGAGGCTTTGGTGGGCACCTGGCATCCAGCCAGGGTCAACCCACCACACTGTTGAAACCATTTATCTGAATATCCTGGGAAACTCACAGCATAACTTCAGGGATTTCAGAGTTCATGATTAGGAAAGATAGTTAGATAACTTTAACTTTCTTAATGACTCCACTTTTGAAGAGCTTTATTCTCTTGACTCCTTTACCTGTGACTAAACCATATGGCTGGGATATGTTTTATTATTTCTTAGGGACAATGCTAACATGTCTCATTTTTGTGTCTTTTGTTTGCAATACACTTTCTGTAATGATAGTTAGATCATACCAGATAAGATGATGATGTTATTCCAGTGTGAATAGGACTTATAGGAAATGATGCAGGTGTACTTTGGATTAAATGAGCTATTTGGTATATTTTGTATGCAGTGAAACTTTCTACGTGGTAATGTGTAGAAGGAACTCTCTTTTACACCGAAAACTTGTAAAGACAAGGCAGTGGTTGACTACTTCTTCCATCAGCATGCTAGCCATTGTCATTAGGTCAGTAGTTATTGCCAGTAACATTCATGCAGATTTTGAGAGGCAGATGAATCATGCTGCTAGTTGTTGGGAGGTAATTTGAGAAATGAAGACTTATGATCTTTTAAACTGAAAATGTGTCCATTATATCTAGACAAATAATGGGAGGGCATCAAAGGGGATACACTGAGTTTGTTTTGTGCTCCCTCCAGTTTGAGTCTGGTGAATACCACACCATGTCAACTACTGACATCCCAAACACTGTTGTGAATGGTTCTTAGAAAAACTTTTCTTTGTTTTAAAGCCTATGTTGCCCATGCTTACTTCATTTTTCTTTTAAATAAATAGTTTTCACTTTTCTGAGGAACATACAGAATAGCACAAATGTTTCTTTTCTCCCATTCAGAAGCTGCCTGTTTATTGTTTTTGATTCTTGAGAACACGTATTACTTTATTATCATCAGTAAACATCATCAGTTTTCTTCAGCCTCTTGCAAAAAATTGCTTTCTTAGAAGTTACTAGGATGCCTAGCAGTCATTTCTATCAAGCTCTGATGATTAACTTTATTATCAAGATTTAATTCTCTTGTGATAGCAATGAGTTATAGATTAGCTCTAGGATATGCACATGAGCAACACGACCAGAAAAAGTTATTAATATTTGTGTGCAGATATGAACCATATAATTATTGCACAGTCAGCATTTTTTTCTTTTGCGCTCAGTTTCTAGGGTCCTATTCACATTTGGTCAAAACATGACAGGGAGGCTGCTCTTTATTTGGAAATGAAGCCAGATAAAACTGCTATATCTAGTGGAAGACAAATTCTGTGTGCCTTCTACTTGTAGGCAGAATAATTTAAAAAATCAACAACATGGAAATGATATTCTTTCTTCATGTTCCAAATTGTCCCAAGAGGTAGTTCTCCTTATACTGAAATACTTACATTAAGCAGAACTGCCAGACTCTTCTCCCATCCACTTTTAACTGCTCTGTTAAATTTTGTTCTGCTATATTTATATCTTCCAGCTTGGTAACCAAGTACAATTTCACAAACAGTTTAAATAACATTCCTCAGGTCTCCACTAGGCATTATGTACTTTCTCTTTTTTTAAAACTATTGGACAAAAAGCCTATTTTATCTAATTCTGACTGTGCACAATAGGCTTAAATATCTTATTTAAGCAGGAAGAAAAATTTGCAACACTTGCAGCAAAAGTGAAAGACCTGAGTCAAAGAAGAGTGAATGCACTTTCAACTGATGACCTAACATTATCTTAGTGTTCACCATATTCGTAGACATGGCTTATGTTTGATGGATTTAATTGTTTATGGTGTATAAATTACATGTTTGTACTTTTTCACCTATAGAAAGGATACTTTTATTCAGTTCTTTAAGATTAGTTCTACAATACTACAACAAATCTGACAGGATTTAGTAATCTGAGTGTTGTCATGAAAGGTGGTACTAGTGGGAGAAGTCAGCTACTGTTACAGAAAGTTGGTATGACAAAAGCTCATCGTTATTAAAATGGTCTGACTTTCCCTGAAAAGAAGTGCTTCTGATTTCTTCAACAGTGTGAGATTCTGCCAACCCTAATATATTTTTTTTAAATTAAATCATTTAAAAAAACAACAAACAAACTCACAAAACAATCAAGAACCCAAGATCAAAAATTGCATGTGGAACAGTTTGAAAATTTATCTCCTTAAGCAATCATGTGCAAAATTCCTGAAGACTAAAGTTTATTCTTCTCAATTCTTTTTTCAGAGTGGTTTACTACTTTTGGTTCCTGTCTTTCAAAACTAGCAAGTCATTTAGTGAATAAAAGAGGAGTTATGTCACTGAAATCATTCCATTCCGGTTTTGATCAAAAAGAAACACACAAAATAGCAGTGAAAAGTTAGACATAGAAATAACTGTCCTAATATCTGGGAGGAAACCTTATCTACTATGACAATGACATTGACCTGACAACTGATGTTATAATATTTTATCCTTTTTTTCCAAGGTAATCAAGTAACAGGATCTATAGAACAACAGTTTCTACTGTGATTGATAACAGTCAGAAATACAGTACAATCATAGTAACTGAAAAATGTGCTATTTTTACAGTCATAAGAATACAAGACTACATCTGGAAGTTCTGGAGAACTGTTTATTCAATAGCATATAATTTTTTTAGAAGATGTTTTTCATTTTAAATTCATTTATTTTATACAAAATATTTCTCTTTATCAACTATCAGAATGAAACTGGAACAGAAACATAAATTTTCTTTCCACTTAAAATTGTATTTCAATTCACTTTTGCAATATGGGGCATTGTTCACGGCTGAGTCATATTTCCTGCGATGTAAATATCTCATGTAATGCTTAGTAACACATATAATCTGGTTAATGAGAACATACTAAACTATGATTGAGTACCATTCCTGAAAATCAAAATTTTTAAACTAATTTGATATATATAATTTCATGTCAGTTTAGAGAACTAAACAAATTTTTTATTATTATTTAGGTATATCAAACATTTTTGTTTCCCTTTTCAATAAAACATGTTTTCAAAAATTGTAATTTATGGCACTTTATTTAATATGACAAATTATGAAATCCTTTTCAATTTTCTTGGACAAAATTACATGTCATTAACCAACAAGAAACAATTCAGGATGCCAATCACTGTATTCTTTCACTGCCTTTGTCTAGAAAATAATCAGAACATTTTGCAAGTAGCTTGATACTGATTGCAAAGAAGCTCCTGAATCCGAACTGTTTCTAAAGCCATAATGTCAATCCTCTCATTAAAAGCTTTTCCTCTATGTTAAGTTATTAAATCTTACCATTATTGGTATGCATACACATGAATACACTCAGAATTATTTTCAGAAACATAAATGCAAGATTTTGACCCCCTAGGTTATGCCTTTTAGAAACTTAATTGCAACATTATATTCACTTCTCCCTTTGAAACTGATTTTTATTCTTGAGAGTAGGAATACATGCCTCAGTCCATCACCAATTTTCTGCAATTACACAAAACCATGGAGCACTGAAATCAGCTCAAGCTCAGATAGAACTTTTTAAATGGAGCCTTTACAAAAATGCTGGTCATACATCAGGTTTTTATTTATCAAAAACAGAAAAAAAAATCATCTATTATCAGTTTTCATTGCAGAGATTTCATAGGGATCAAATTACAGTTCTGGAATGAAAGTTGTATGTAGCCTATTTCTAAAATATCTCTGTACTATATTGCATTTCCAGTCTTGTGACATATATTTTATTGGCAATGTCACACCAACTAAAGAAATACATTAAGATAAAGAAATGTCCTTGTCTGTGATTATAAGGAAAGTTGTATGTTATGTTCTGTTGTCCATACAGTGTCACAGAACATTTTAATGGAAGAATTTCAAGGTAGTTAAGACTATTCAAGGTAGGTAAGGGATTTCTGTGTATAGCCTAGAATATACAGTGCAATGATACACGTGCAATGAAATCTGACAACTTTAGTTTAAGACATGCAAAGCAGAATATTACTCTTTGAAGTTAAACATTTTAAAAAGTGAAACGTACATGTATAGAGAACAGCTTCAAATATTCTTGGACGTTACTTTGCATTATAACTAACATCAAAGTAAAAATGTGCTTAGGATATTTCAAAATCAGTCTATTTTCAGCTTGATGTTTTACTAAACTAGATTCAAAAGCTACAACAGTGGCCGGATGTGAAGGGAGAAGCAAAAGAAAATCTGCAAATTCAGTTTAGGCATTTGAAAAGTATATAGATGACATTAACAGTTGGGTCTCAACAGTGATGTTAAAATAGGTAGCTTAAGTGAAGATGCACTTTGCACTTTGCAGTTTACAACAACAGAGAATTTTTTAATTTCAATTTTTCTATTCTGCACCTGTGTTTCAAATCTAAAATGCTGGTTTTAGGGTCAGATGTAACAATGTTAAGACAAAGTATGGGCAAAAAGTAGTATTGCTGAATGAAAGAAAAATCATGCTTCTGGGGAAGGAACTTCAAGAAGGATAAGTAATTGGGCTATGCATATACAAGTTGTGCCTATAGATGTTGTTCCTAATTGTTCCTGGAGAAAAGAAAGGTATTTGGCATAGAAAATACATAACTCGTATCAAAAATAAATTGCATGACAATGAAAAGACAAATTGAAAGGAAGTTGATGTGGAAAGTGATAACAGAAAACTCTGACTCTTGAAAGCATATCCCTTTGTGATAACCTATATAATAATTGCTTTGCTGCTCAATACAGTAGTACAAACTCAAAGAGGTCTTAGGCTGAATAAGGAGTGCTGATTCTCAGATAGAGTAACATAATATAATAAAAAACAATACTAAAGCTATCCTTCTGTATGGTTATAAGATCATTCAATTTTCCAGGAAGTTAATTAGGATGAAAATATTCTGGAATAGTATCCTGATGAAGAAATGTAATAGACTTAAAAAAACCTCTCAAGTAAACTTGTCTTAACTTCATGCAAGAATAAACACTGGTCCAGAAAACCTGTTTCTCCTACAGGTTATAGCTGATCCTAGGACTGCATTGTCACAGAAATACACGGAGTCACTATACTGAGTTTATTGTAGCATATTTTTCATTGCATAAACATGGCTTGGTCACATAGAATAACATTGTATAAACCTTCCAATTTACTGCAAACTTTGATGTCCGTTCTGTTATCAGACTCAGAATTAATTTCAATCTATTGGATACAATACAATGGTCAGCTGCCTTATTCTTAAGTAACTTTTTTTTCTCTTTTTTCTGTGGATGATCTCTATGAATTCCAGGTTTTCGCCTTATAATGCCAGATCAGCTTAATAAACATGACAGGATGTTTTTGACAGAGATGCAGTAAGCACTGAAAGATCATAGCATCGTGTGGCAGTAGTACAAAATCATTTGTGACACAGCAAAATTAACATCTGCTTTTTTCTTTTTAACAGCATATTTATGTACTTTGCAGCTTTGGTCTGAATGCTATAGATCTCTTAAAGATCAAGCCATCTGAATGAAACCTCCTTTGTAAAGGAGACAATTAGCAGTGTGTTAAATCAAAAAGATTTAACATTTACTCCATTTGTAAATATCCTTTTAGTTATTTGCCCCTACTTTAGGGGAAACAGCAGAGCAGCTGGCACTGTGAGGCTTTGTAATGCCAACGCTGCCAGCCGCGTTACAGAACCTGGTTACCATAAGTAAACAGATAAGCTCTTAAATGCGATATTCTTGTTGCTTTTGTGGTGTTACCTTCTTAGGTAGGTTTATGGACTTAATAAATCAAGAAAGTGCTAATTCATATACTAAAATTGGCAGACATTTTTGTGAGGTCTGAGTGTACTCCTGACAGAATCTGCAGGTGTTGGAGAAGCTCCAAACCACATAGGAGACCTCTATACCCATGTCAGCAGATGGGACTGTCTTTGAAAATGCAAGGTTGCAATAAAAATTTGGGCTACCACTGGAGTTGTTCAGTTCCATGAGCTTTTAATGACCAGCTGTTTTCTGTATCCACGGTTATCCTGAATGTAAGAACATCCTTTTCCAAACAATTTATCTGTATATTACTGTTTATTTTTCAGGGCTTGTGTAACTATGGAACAATATTAAAGAAAGATACGCAATAGTACAATACTGTTTTTACCTAAGCAAATACACATAGGTGAAATACCTTAGGTACATCTAAATGAAAGAGAGAGGCTTATTTCTTTACAGTTCTTTTCTTCTACTGATTAATATTCATAAAGAAATCAGTCACTGTACGGTCTAATAATGGTCATACATTAAAAAATGTGATCATAGAAGAGAAATTTGCCATTTCACGAAAAAGAAGAAATTTAAATATTACACATTGTAATGTGTTGGAATTTTTATTTAAGTAAGCACTTGAAAAAATAAATATGGCAGACTGCTTTTTCAAACTCTTGAGGATTTTTTTTCTACAATACTGATTCTTTAGCACCCAAGGTGAAACTCTTTGTGTGATGTTACTGAGTTTCAATAGAAAAGCCAGAATCAGACAATAAATATTCCTGCCAATGCTAAGTTACATAAGATAGAGTTATGAAGTCCCAAGAGACAATAATTAAATTTACAGGATTCATTGTCACAGAATATCATGTAGCTATTAAGATACATAGAGATTTGTATAGCTATGTCTGCCTTAGTCTTTGTACACAACTTCAAAATATACCATTCCAGCAGAATTAAGCGTATTTTTAACATAAAGAATTTTTTTTCATAAAAAATATTTTCCATAAGTTTTGTAGGATATTAGTTATGTTGCATTATGCTCATAAACAGAGTTATTACAGATAAGTACTGTGTTTAACACTTGTCTGCAGCTTCCTATAAATTCAATGATTTTGAATTTTTAAAGAAATTCCTATACTGCCAAACAGTCTAAGATATTTTCCACAGTATTTCTGCTGAAAATATCCTGTTGAGGCCATGCAGTCACCTAAAAGCTACTAAGCATCTTAAATTGAGTTAATAGTGAGGAGATGATAGTATGTCAAGAAGGAATCAGGAAGCTTTAAATATGAAACAATGTTCCTCATTAAAAGAGAATATCATGTTGAATCTGCTTTTCTTTGAGGACAGCCAAGTGAACTATCATCATGCACTTCAGAAGGAGAATCTTCAAGCCTTCTGAAGACCATTTTATGACAAGATATTTTATTCTCATCTTTGGATAACATTTTAATGTATTGCCTAATGCCATTAAATGAATTTACAATATATAAGAAATACAGATATGATTTACATTAGGAATATGAGTGGTTATTAATTTTTGATACAAATTAAAATTGTTTTAGAAGTGTAGGTTAATTCAGAGATCTTTTAAAATCTTTTTCTGATTTTTATTTAAAATAAATTAAAGAATATTTATAGCTTCAGTTCAAGGAACCAGACTGTAAGGGACAAAGTTGGTATGAAAATTTTGCCCTACGCTTTCACATTACCCTTAACTAGACTAAGTTTAAAGCCCTAAATGAATGTCTTCATCCACTGATTTCATTTGGAGGAATTTTACATTTCACTTTTGATTTAAGTAACTTTTTATTGATGCAAAGTGTTCACAGTTTAGCCTTTAGACAGCCAGGTTCTTGGCTGTGGTCATTATCTTCTTCTCTTATATAGTCTCTACCAGTATTTTAAGATTGGTTTCACTTTGCAGTGTTACATAGAAAAACAGATTTCAGCTTCCCAGTAGAGATGTGAATTAGCATACCTGTGATAAATTTGTCTTTCGTTATCAAAAAGGTGACATCTTTTTATTGGGGATGGTACTGAAGAGTGTCTGAGCTCATAAAATCTACATAAAACTAAAAAGCCTCCTTTCAATCTAAATGACTTTAAAAGACTCAGCTAAAGCATAGTGATGTCAAAAAAAAAAAAGGGTTTCTATATGAAAAGAGAGTATTACTTAGTATAATATTCTTTCCATTTCTCATTATGTGTAATTATATATGTCTACTGCATAAGATATATTCATTATATAATGAAAGCACCATTTCTTTTGGGGAACATGAATGTTACTGCTCTGGGTTACCAGCTGGCTGATTAGACTAGGATTTGCGACACGCTGTTCTCTGCCAAGTGACTCTGCAGTAGATCTTGGATCAATCATTTCTTCTCTGAGCCTGTCCTTCCCCCTTCTGCATCCTCTTTTTGTTTTTTCATTTTAATTTTTTGTCTTTTTAGACCATGAAATACTCCTTACTATACAATTCTGTAACATCTGTGATCTAGAAGAGTTGGGATTTAAATTCAGATGTAATTTTAGTACTTCAGTGTATAAATATACCTGATGGACTTAAAAATCACTGAGGTTTTAATAATTGCAGTTATATGGAGTGTTGAAGATAAAATAACTTCCCTGAGTCAATGCTGTAAAAATGAAGCCTGCTGCATTCTAAAATATTTAGCATGAAGTTTCTTTCAGAACATCTCTACATTTTATTGTTCGAGGCCACTCCAAATCTGAATTCCTGATTTGTGATTTTGGGGAGGAAAAAAACACTTTCTCAGCTTCTTTCTTTCTCTCTCCCCCTCTCCCCACCTATTTCCTTCCCTTTGCTTTTTGTTTTCTTCTTTTCTTTCTTTTTTTTTCAAATGCACATTTTCATTCCAGTTGAGAAGGGAGATTGTTAATGCTTCTTTCTGTTTTGCATGGTAGCTTGCTGGTTCCTCTATTTCTGTACTGATGTTTTCTGGCAGCAAGTGGATAGTAACCCCTTATTCTTCTTTTAGTCTCATTTTCTTGTGTTTTGTTGTTGTTAGTGGTGGTGGTTTTGTTTTAAGACAGACAAGAAGTTACCTGATATCTTTTGATATCGTGTAAATTTTTAACTGTTTTGGTGCATAAAACAAATGCACAAAAACAAGTTCCATCAAGTCAAAGGTTGTTGCTGATTTTTGTGAGCTCCAGCTCAATCATCTTGGAACCAAATGCCATCAAAAATACCCACATATTTTACTCTGCGCTTGTTTAGACATGCTGGAAATGAAAATCTGTGTCTGGAATGTCTGGAGTGTACTGTACCCTTGTCCTCATAGTCAGTTGTGGTAACGATGTGCACTGATACTGTAGTCTGAGAATGAAGCTGCTTTGGTATTGTTTTGGAAAAGTAACATTAAGCATATAAAAAGGTGCTGATTTTTGAACTTTGATATTTTATGTAACTTTGGTTACATAAACTTGTAGATTTTGCAGTTCTTTTGAAAGGGGCTTTGATATTTAGTTGTGAAGATGACAGATCAGTTAGAAAAAATTCATTAAAAAAAATCCAACCCCTAATAAGATTTAGTGCAAATCTTGCTATAGTTCTAATCCTTGGTGGTTACAGTATTACAACACAATAGTTCAGTTCTTGTAGATACAGTTTTCTGGGCAGAGATGATTCTTTTAACAATATGTCTTATGCTTAATTTATGTTAATATCTTAATTTCAACATCTCCATACAATCTAATCTGGCTACATTTGGTACCAAGAACACAAAAATATTTTGAGTGGCTCAGTTCAGTTTGAGTTGTATTTATCTGTAACTAGTTGTAACTTAGCTGGAACAAAGAATCCCAACATTGCACTAAAACATAAACACTAATCATAGGTAAACTACTAATATGTCTACAAAACAAAATTAAAGAATATTGCTGTATTGTAATACCAAATTTAAAATGAATATAGGAAGGGTAGGCAAGTTAGATTATATTTGAGAATTGAATACTCTCTCAGTTTCTCTGTATGGACAAATTTTCTGTGTGTTCTTTCTTTGCTATAAATTTGCTCCTTTGATCAAAAAATAAAAAAATAAACGTGTTCAAAGTTTAGATTTACTTTTCACTGACTTAACGTAGAAGCCTTCTTTGTAATACTAACGCAGCTATGGGTTATATATACATCAATAATTCTCTATGCATTATGGTCTTACTAACTTTCCCAAGTACTTTTATTGACAGGGTAGGATGATAATGCCAGCTAACCATTTTTCTATTAAATGAAGTCACGTAAATCATAAATGTGTTATTTGTTTCCTTAAAGAATGTTCTTTGAGGTTCTTCTGTTCATATGACATATCTCAGCAAGGTCAAGGAATAGGCTGTGTATCTCTCGAGGCATTTTATCTCATTTTAGAAAGGATGCTGATAATAAATCATCCAGAAACACTTTTATTCCCATTTTCTCATTAGGGCACTGCTCTGCCAACTAGTCTATTTTTTAATAGTGAACCATTTATATATTTTTACGTGTGTACTAAAATATTTTTCTTCCTTGAGCTCAGGGTCAAGAGTCCATGAAACACACCTGTGAGAACTTAGTATGCTGTTTCCTCTGTGAGATAACTCTGAACTTCAGTATAATTTACTGTTCACATTTGATGTACTCTTACTGCCTCAGTAGATGGTTACCCCTTTACCTTCATATATTTTGAGTGTGACTTTTGAAACCATAAAAATGGTTCAACTTGCTGTGTTTCACATTTTCTTATGTGTAATAAATGTTGTGATCAATTTTATTATTCTTTTCTCAAATTCCTACAAATGCAGAAGTTGTGAGTTGGATCCAGACTTCAGAAATAGTATTTATATTTTCATGAACAGAAATTTTTAGAAGAGAAAATCAAGATGTGATTACTTAAAGGTTATTTTTTTATAGAAGTAACTCAGTATGTATGACAAACTTTTGAAGTTTCCAAACTATTTGGACCAGGGCAGGATAAGAAGGCAGGTGTTTGTATGCTACTCTGTATGTAAAATACT
This sequence comes from Phaethon lepturus, assembly GCF_000687285.1. NCBI lineage: Eukaryota > Metazoa > Chordata > Aves > Phaethontiformes > Phaethontidae > Phaethon > Phaethon lepturus. Next base: position 69,059 of record NW_010545380.1, read on the forward strand.
TTTATGTAATAACTTGCTTTTAAGTAATTTTATAGAAAACCTGAAATAATTTATATTAAAACTGCCAAAAATAAGTCTTTTGATAGTTGAAAATGAAATTATGGCAATTTTCTATATGAAAATATGAAATGCCTTAGTGAAAAAAAGGCTTTAATTTAAATTAATGATTTTGCCAGTTATTTCTGACTACCTTATTGGTGTGGTTTAACCTGGCTGGTCCCTGCCCCAAGTGAGATGGGGGAGAGAATTGGGAAAAAAAATTGAGTAAAATTTGTGGGTTGAGATGAAGACAGTTTAATAGG
>NW_010545381.1:0-3904 GCF_000687285.1 Phaethon lepturus
GACCCCTTTCCCGCTCCGCCGCCCCTCTGGCGCCCGCGGGAAGGGGCCGGGTCGGGAGGCGTGCTTCTGCCTGGACATGGGCATCCGCCGGGCCGCCGGCACATCTCCCGGGCCTGTCGTGTGTCGGGCTGCGACTTCCACTCCTCGCTCCAGGCATAGCTCTTTCCCCCGGCCGTGCTAGACAAGTTATCTGTTACAGAAGCGGGGAACCGCAAACGTTAAGTCGCCTTTAAAGTGTTTAAAAAAAAAAGCAGGAAAATTATATGACAAGACATTTAAGATGTCCTGTGAGGTAGATGATAACAGAGTAAAAGGTAGTGATCGAGGGAACCGTACCAGGCTCCTCGGCCCCAGCTCGTTTGCCCTGTACTTAAAATTCCTCTCTGTGCAAGTACCAGCAAGTCACAGGCTGCGCACATAAAGAAAATGGGATTTTAGCTGAAGGCCTAAAACACTGCCTCTTCATTTGCTTAAAAAGTGAAAGGGAGCGTCTACACTGATTGAAAAAGATAGATTTGTTTCTGGGAGCCTGCTACATACACAAGGTTTTCTTACTTAATAATTTTATAAGTTATTTTCTGGGTGTGGGAGTGAAAATACCGATTTATTAATCATAGCCCTATCTCAGAGCGAACAAGAAAGAAAACTAAATACTAGCAAATGTATTTCAGTGCTTTGCAAATTGGAACTATCAGAGCCCAGGCTAAGCTGTGATGATACAGGCAGAACCTCAAGTAGTGTCAAACGGCAAGGTTAGTTTGGCTGTAATAAATAAGAGGAATGCTCTAACAGAAACTCCCTGGAAATAGAAAAGGTCTTCAAAGTGTAGAATCAACCTTATATGTTTGTTTTGCCGCACTAAGCTATATGAATTTAATAATGCTGGAAAATGATTTCATTTAGAACAGGCACAATTTAGTAAAACCAGGTTTGAGTACTTTTTTTCCTAGCATATTTATGCTGCTTGTAAATGTAAAGTCCCATTATCTTTCCCAGGACAAGGAAACACATTTTAAGTGAACCGTTCTTTCCCCACAACTACTCTCTCATCTGAAAATGCTGTTAATTACATTTACTGAATAGAGAAATTCAGCTGCTGCAAAGTTGGGAGGATGGGGATACAAAAAGATACAGAACAGTGCAGCTTCTTAAATTCTTAGCATTTGGCAGTTTCCTGCTTAAGTCATTGCCCTTTTAACCACAAGTTGTACTTAAAATTTGTTAATCTTAGTAATGCTTGAGTTTAATCTCTTCTTGTTTCACTTGTCCAAATGCACATTTCTGTAACAGAATTATTTGTGCAGTCTCTGTACTTATTCACACTACATAGTAGTAATATAATCTGTTCTGAAAACCTCTGGTCAGAACTGTTGGGGTTTTTTTTTAATAGAATGATCAATGGGGAGAACTGGTTTGCTGTCATGTTTTTTGACCCCACTGACAGGTACTTCCTTGGATTTGGAGGAAGGGCAAGAAGCAAATGACTGAATCTGTAAGTGCAGACCAAACATGTGAAATGTCAGTCCCAAAAATATTAAACAAAGGTAAAAAAGAAGGAACCGAGTCAGAAATTGCTTTGAGACCTGGTAGGACTCAATGAGCGTACATGAAAAAATCTGCTGCCTCTAGTTCTTACTGATTTCTTTGACTGGTCTTGTGCTAAACACTCTAAAAGGGAGAAAGAGAGGTGTAATTAAAAATACATAGCTATAGAGACAACATTTTTACAGTTTTTTTCATTTTTTTCAACAGTCAGCTAGACTAGACTAGTATCTGCTGTTGTGCTTATATATCTTCCTCTTAGGGCATACATGAATGAAAATGGGAAAACCAGCAAAACTGTACAAGGTGCTTAAAGTTATGGCATAGGGTAAATGCAACATGGTGAGGCTTTTCAAAAGGAAATTGTAGGACACCACTTCCTAGGCACCTACATTAAGAAATGATCCTCTCTTGGTGCTTAAAAGCTATTGAAAGTCATTGAAACCTCATTGCTCATTAGAGAGTCCTGTACTTACCTGGACTCAAGAGCTGCTGTCAGCCTAAAGTTTCACCTGAGAAAAATTGATTGCTTCAGCAAGTGCTGCCTTTTTTGTATTGTTGTTGTGGTCTTAGTCTGTCCTGTCCTAAAGTCCTAAGCCTCTAAGGGCAGGGGATTCCCAATTCTGGGAGTTATTTTGCAGCAGCGACTTAGAGGATCATATCTATTGAATTACCATTAGTGAAAGACTATTAGACAATAGAGAAGATTAGATTAATATTATCTTCTGTGTTTACTACTACTACAAATTACAGAGGAGCATATTCTTTGGAAAATGACGTATCAAACATGTCAAGCACTTTCCTTTTTGGAAAGTGAGAAATAATACTGATCTTAAAATGTTTTAAGTGCATTAGTATTTGTCCTTTGGTAGCATCTACTGAATTTAGTCGGGGACCAGTGCTATAAAACACTGGCTAGCGTAGACCTTGTTTGTGAAGGCAGACCAGAACCCAAATCTAGAACAGTGCAGCCCTTTGCTTGTTCGGTCTTTTATTGCTTCTGTAAACCCTCATTAGCTTCCAGGCAGATGCAACTTCCATTCCTGTAGTGCATCAGTTGTAGAAACAACCGACCAAAAGTATAGGGAGGATCCTTTTGTATAGGTTATTGTATAATGTGCTGATTAAAAATCTCAAGACACCTGTTGTCTGTCATGACCCCATCAAATCCCAGTGGAAGACTGCTTGCTTGGAGAGAGGAGGACTGTTTACATCCAGTGCAAAACTCCTGAAGGTAAAAGCAATGAGGAAGGAAGGAAAGAATGTTTGACCTTGGGTTTGAAAGTGGATATCTAAATTGTCATGCTGCTGCTCAGAAGTGTCTTTCAGTTTCATGTCATAGCTGCTTTACCCTTCCCTTCTCAAGTTCACTGAAATGAAGTGTTATCTCATGCTGGCATTGCTTTTTATCCTGGTACATGTCATTAAAATGGCACAGATGTTCACCTCAAAATAGCATGTGGTTAGAGCAAGAAAAGGGAATTTCAAGGTTTATGTAAGAATCTAGGTGCTAGTTTCCTTTCTGTAAACCTGACACAGTCCTGTGTGAGCTGTCTTACACTTGGCCTACATGTTAAGAGGGACTTCAACTTAACAAGTTGCCAGGCAGGAAGACACCAGTTTTGTGGATCATCTTTTACAGTACTGAGGGAAAGAAGGTTGATACCATGACAACAGAATCTTCAGAACCCATTTGAACAATGAAATTGGCATTTGCAGAGTGTCTTGCTAACCTACCCATAGCTTTGGCTTTTAATTTATTTAAAGTGTGCTATGTCACTAAAAGGACTGTCACCTCTCTACCTTCATACCTGCTAAGTAAGCTAATAGACATATTGAAGTGGTGTGTGGAGTCCTTTGTGTTTAGTTTGTGTAGCAATGAGAACACCTGTAAGAGACCCAAGAAAACAATAGAAAACAGTTAGGATAGAACTGCTTTTTAGTTCTGAAGAGAATGTAATTGAGCAAGTAACTTGAATTTGCGTGAAGAATTTAATCAGTTTAGGGAATACACAATCACAGTTCCCATCTTCATTTTGATTTGATATGTGTTAAAATTTTGGCTTGCAGTCAAGCTGTTATCATAAGAAGTTGCTTTTGGGTCTGCATAGGGTAATTTCCACAGAAGTTAGCTGAAACATAAAGGATATCAAAGGAGTAGTTGGTGAAGGACAAGCAGGGACCACTTGCTTTGATTTGACTCCCAGTGGCTGGCCAATCCCTTTCTGTTCACAGTGTTTGTGTTTGTTCTTTTTTTTGGACGACTTACTGTTGGACTAAAAGTTAAGACAGCCTCTCCTTGAAAATGTAAATGTGGCCTATGGTCCATGGCCTCAGCTTCTTGGAATTCTCTGGGCATTCC
>NW_010545381.1:3935-33564 GCF_000687285.1 Phaethon lepturus
TTTCCAGGACTTATCTTTGGGACTGGTCTCTGTCAAACACAAGTCAAGTTTGAAGACTAACCTCTTCGATACTCTACTCTCCATTTCTGGTTCCAAAGACTGCCTCTTCCCATGGAGCAGAACTGATAAAGAATCTTCAAGAATCAATGTAATTACTGAATTCTGAGTTATCAGCTGTGAAAATAAACAGTCTTGTGAATTGCCTTGCATCTGCTTCAGAAAGGTATGAATGGCTTCGAAAAACACAGAGCAGCTTGCAGTTGTAGGAAGATATCATTGCATTAGTTTGGGTGAAGCTTTTCCTCCCATCCCTGCCCATGTGACAGTATCTCAGCCCCTAGAAGCATGGTCGTGTTGATTTTTCAATCTAAAAGTACCAGCTTCTGGCACTCTTTCGGCAAGTCAGTTTATGATTAGTATACACACTGGTGTAATTGGGGGGTTATTGGAGGCTCCTAGATTAGAAATATGTAAAGAAATCATTGGCTAGTGAGGACAAAACCCCTTATCAGCAGTTAGCATGACACAAATACTAAATAATAACCATGATAAATAACACCCTGGTCCTTCCTATTCCTGTTTTTTTCTAATTTCCTTTCTCAGGGGTTACAGCTGTCATGTTCCTGTTTCATTTGGATGAACCCAACTGGTTATTAGTCTCCCATAGGCATGACTACTGTTCCAAGTTTGATGTTTTATCAGGGAGTTTCAAGCTGTATTGAGATGCCACTTGCAGATTAGTTGCAGGTCTCTTTTAACAATGTTTAATTGTGATGCAGGACATTTCATTTTTGTGTGTCAGTCTTAGGCCAATTGTATTCATCACACACTTGATAGGTGCCCTGCTACTGGTTATCGTGCACCTGTTGGAATGTCTGTTCTGTCTTGATGTTCAGAGTAGCTTTGTAGACGTCCACCTCTTTGCCAACAGTCAGGTTAGATGCTCAATTTGGAATTTTTTTTCAGTGATCAAATACTTTTCCTCTCTTTAAAAGTACATTCCAAGTCAGTCCTTCATGTAAGGTCAGGAAGTGCATTTGGATTCGTATTGACGGGGTGTTCTGGAACAGCGCATCTCAATTGACATTGCTCACATGATACTCTTTTTGCAGTATGAGTGACAAGGCTGGAACGTGGCTTAGTTTATACTGCTTGTCTGTAGTTAATATAATTTACTTCTCAGACTCATTAATATTTCTGAGACGTTGATTAGTCCTTTCTGATACTGCTAATTCAAAGAGTAAGTGAAGTTATGCCAACTGATTCTGACCTACCTAGCATCCTTAGCCTGCTCTATTGCCTTTCCTTTCTTGTACATCTTAATCTTGAAAAACAAACTTTTTGTTATGTCCTGATTCTAAATAATTTTAAAGAGGAACTTGATTACAGTGTCTTGTCTTACAGAGTGCTTGTGCAGCTATTTGTGCTCCAGCTCATTACACCTCTCTGTTTCTCATTTTAAAATATTGTTAAACTACTCTCTTATATTTGTATATGAGTGTTTAGATTTAGTGTATTCTCCAGAAATTTAGAAAAATGCTATTGCACCACAGTACTTAAATTACACTGGAGTATTGTCACAGTATGTTTTGCTGGAAAGTGGATCCACCTTTGATATATACATAGGTATTATGCCAGGTGCTGATAAATTTCTTAAAGTCCAGTAAGCCTTTCTCTCACCAGTGTGTCTAGAAGATTTATAGAGATGCAGCAAGGCAGCTAAGTCTGCAGACGATACTTGAATCTTTTACCTGTACTTAGAAGTTCCTCAGCTTGGTAAAAAGCAATTTTCTGTGGCTTGACTTACCTGATCTCGGGACTCTTTCTTTCTCTGTATTGTAGAAACTGGTTGCAGATCCCTGAGCAAACAGAGCTCTGAAAAATAAAACCAAAAAGATTGGTGAAGGTTTTGTGAGTGCTTACCTAATAATCTGTGTAACTTCTACCAGAAGTTTCTAAAAAAACTTGGAGCAAATAAAATGGGGAAAACTTCAAGAAGCCAAAAAATCTGAAATCAGCAATTAAAAATTGAATTATGAAACATACTGAATAGTTATTCATATAGAGAATGTTAAGATACTGGTACTGAATATACTTACCACATGTAATCATACCCAGTTTGCTAGTAGACAGTGCTGCATTACCTTGGGTGAGCAGAACCCCTGTAATTTTAGGGTTCCTCATTTCAGTATGTCTTTTGTTTTGGATTTATTCTCTTCCAACGAGTCATCTTCTAGAGCATTAAAATCAAACTTCAGGTGAAATTCTAGGAGTCAAATTTTTACCTTGGCTACAGGAACAACCAGGTTTTAATCTGGCTCTTCTTTCTTCTTAAGACTTACCCACAAAGTCTTGTTTGCCCTCAGAGCCTTGCTGACTGAGCAACCCCATTCCTTACCCTAAGCCTAAGTCATTTGAGAGTAGCTGATGCTGCACCATGCTGAAGTGGTGTCAAGAGCCAATCTAAATTCCACCTGTCTTTAGTTTCAGAATGGCTGCGGTTATTGCCTTTCCTGGGTGTGCTGGCCTTGCTTGGCTATCTTGCTGTTCGCCCATTCCTCCCCAAGAAGAAACAGCAAAAGGATAGCTTGATTAACCACAAGATCCAGAAGGAAAACCCAAAAGTAGTGAATGAAATAAACATTGAAGATCTGTGCCTCACTAAAGCTTACTGCAGGTGTTGGCGTTCTAAGACGGTAAGATACTTTGTGCTACTGTAGGATTAAAGATTGAAACTTATATCTTTTTATCAGTGTTTTGGTGGTAATTTGCCACACGTTGACCTGCTGCTTTTCTCTGGAGGTGGAACATGTTCCTGGTTTTTGAGAATGGCACAGTTCTTATTTTTATCCACTGTAAACCTACCTATATGCAGAAAGAAACTGTAGAAACTTGTAAGAAACACAGCAGGGTGTGCCACTTACAGAGTGACTACCTGTGTGTAGATTAAAACTGAGCAAGCCTTGTTTAATATTTGGAAATACATTGCAAGTAATTAGAAGATAGCTACTCTCTTTTGCAAAAACAATGCTTACAAAGTTGTTCATATTAGAAAGAAAGTAAGGCTGGACCTGTGTTGGTGAGGGAGAGCATATCCCCATCTGGTCCAGACCAGCCAGTAGATGACTGGCTTGGGTGGTCCGTATCCCCCAAATCAAGTACATGTACATGGGTATCTGTCATCTACCCTTAATTTCTTTTGAACGTCCTGACTGCACTCTGGTTTTGTCCTCTCGGGACTGGATGCTTTCCTGTTTTAACAAAAAAAAAAAAATCTGTCCTGGAACCAAGAAACCCTCTCAACTATACTCCCTTCAGGATAAGCACTTCAGCAAAGTATTCCAGCTTTCCTTAAAAGAGTACTTTCTGGTTGTAAATGATTAAATCTATTCAAGCACTTTTACTAGTTCGACAGTAAACCTTAAACCTTTTGTGGCTGCAATGGCTGCTTTGCTTGCTGTTCTTCCATGGAAAAGGTTTTGTCCCTGACCTCGTGTCTACAAACAGCTATTTTAGGACCTCACAAACTTAGTTACCTGTTAGCAATGTTTTTTTTCCTTAGTAACAGGTGTCCTGTGGCTGATAGGAGAGAGGGAGTTTAATGGTGAAATGTGATGTAGTAGGAAGAGCTAGCAACATCATCAAAGTGCTCTTGGCATAGGAAGAAATGTGAAGATCACCATGCAATTGCTGTACAGAGTTATACTAATTCCTGATGTATGTTTTCTTTCAGTTCCCTGTCTGTGATGGCTCCCACAACAAGCACAATGAATTAACAGGAGATAATGTAGGTCCACTAATACTCAAGAAGAAGGAAGTATAGCAGATGCTTAATCCACTAGATCATGACTGATAAAAAGTCTTTTTATACTGTTGTAGTTGCAAGGGACAGCATTTTATTTTGTGATTGGTATGATTTAGTCTAATGATTGCTGTAGATTTCTTTTTGGAATAAACTGCATTTAGACAGTGCTAAATCTGCCAGTGTTTGATACTTTATTCTGAGAAGAATTATGTCTGCTTTGTAAAACTGTAAAGTAACTATCTCTGTATATGTCAGTCATTTATTTCAACAATAAAATGACTTCCTACAATTAAGCCTTTTTTATATGAACATGCAATTATAAAACTGTCATTATTTCTGAGTGGCAGAAGTGCACCTTTCTGTTGATTTTGTTCTGCTGAGGAGCCATGTTTTATTCTGCTTTTCAGGAACAAATTTAAGCGCACTTAAGTGGGGGAGAAAAAAAAGATACTAAATTAATCCGTTGTGAATATACCTAAGCATACCACTGAGGGCAGGCAGCGTACCCATGTTAAGCACAGTGCAGGCCAGACCTTCACCTACTGTAAGCTAAGTGGGCAGTTTAAGTCTCATGTCCAGCTCAGACAAACCCCACGCAGCTGGAAAGTCTCATACAGCATCCTCAGTGGAGTGCTGCAGTTCCAGACCATATAAACTAAACTATTGAGCAGGTCAGCCACTAACATTATCCCTTTAGTTTGGGCCCCTGTGTTGATCATTCATGAGCTCGTGTAAGGAAACATAAATTTGCTTCTTGCAAGTTCACTTGCCCTGTAGCTCTTACTTTTTGGAGCGGGGCCTTTCATGGAAGGAATTGGTTAAATGAGGGAATCAACAAAGCAGAGCCGAGTTGTATTCTTGGCTTGTTACACATTCAGAATGATTATTGGGGCAAGTAAGAACTTTAATGTGGTATGGCTTAATTTCAGATACAGGTAAATAATTGCTACTTATCTAACTGCTAGACTTCCAAAAAATTCTTCTAAAGTGCTTTGTTCTCCAATGAAAGACTGTATTAAATCAGTTTAAAAATAAAAATTTGATCCATGCTACCATTTTAGACAATTGTACTAAGGCAGATTTCAACTGTACCTTAATAGCACTTCATTTGAACCACTGTTAGGCAGGTGCGAAGCCCAAGAGCAGTCTGCCATTGCAAAAGCTGATCCCCACAGTGCTGAAACAAAGCAAGTCAGAAAGCAGTGCTCAGGTAATGGCTGTCGCAGCAGCAGTAGAACCAAGGTAGATTGTTCCTCCTGCGTTTGTATAGTTGTAGTTCTAGGTAGCTAAACCTCTTGCCTTCCAGCAGAAGATGGCAGGTTAGGATGTGATGGTACGTTAAATGCCTGACTGTTACAGAACCATGGTACAATCTCTAACATTTAAATGCTTCATGGTGGTCTTTCTTACCTTAATGGATGAGCAAACCGTAAACATTATATTGGGATATAAGATTAGTAAGAGAGGAAAATCCATAACATTAGTAAGCATCTTATATTCAGTCTTTGCAGGAGACAGCTAGCTGAGGACTGCAGTGTCAACAGAGCCCTGTAGCTCACCACTACTTGAGAGAGTTGAACCAATTACCTGCTAGGATGTGCTTGATCATGTCTTGGCACTGAATCACTTTTCTAACCTAATTTGGAAGTTCCACACAAAGGGATACATTTCCCCTAATGCTAATAAAGACCAGGACTGAGGCGGTAGACCAGGTCTTCACAGTCTTCGTACAAAAGGGGGAAGCTGACCTTAGCATGTCATGACACGCCTTTTTACTCAACAGGAATAGTAGTAATGTTTACCTTTCTTTCGATTATGAATAGTAGACTACAAATAAACTTGTAAAACAAATATATTTAGATAAAGGTGTCTGACTCCTGGCAACTGCTGGACAAAGTAAATTACTTGAAGTGCAGCTGGCACAAAATTTATCTTCTGCACTCTTATTTAAAAAGCAAAACGCAAATACTGGATCATTCACTGTTTTGTGGCTGTATTACACTGTGAATGTTTCATAGTTAATTTTAACTTAAGTCTAAATTCCCTAAAACATTCAGTTTGGCTGAAAAGAGAGAGAGAAAGCAATGATTATAATTACATTATCGCTGCATCCCCTGGCCTGTGTGACCCACTGCTTCCCAGATGGCCAGTTTCTGTCCTTTCCCATACGCTGCCTGCTGTAACTCTGCCTGCTGCTCACCGCCAGGTGCATGCTGTGCTGTCAGACCCTTCTGCTGCAGAGGTTCTTGTGAACCTTCTGGAACCTCACATGCTTACTGTGCTCAGTACTCTCCCGCATTATGCCTGTGATCATGTCTGCTTGACAGCGGGCCTCCTCTGGTTATAGTTTACTGCACATTGTGCTTTAATTTTATTTCCTGCAAATAAGAGGAGGGGCATGGCATTAAGATTTTATTGGCTTGAATTTATGCATTATTTATGAATGATTTCATGGCATTTTGTTACAAGGGAGGTGATCTTAAATGTCATGACTGTGCCCACACAAACTCACTCTGACAAAAAGTGAAATTGTATCTCTCAGAGTGAACTGCTATTTAAAATCAGCTGAAATTGTCACGATACTTATTTAAAAAGAAGTGGTCTCAGAGGTTCTTAGCCCTGATATAACATTTCTTTTCATGACAAGATGCAAATGTTTCATTCCTTTCTGGAAGGCAAGGAGAGGAGCATTAGAAAGCACTAATGCTTTCATTTTAGAGCTGGCAGGTCTGTGTAATAGCTTCAACCTGATTCTTTTTGAATTTTTAATAAAAGCCAGGGAAAGGGGTCTTGTGAGAAACATCCAGACATGGATGCAAGGAAAGGAAAATTGATTTGATTTTATTTAGAGAACAAGAAGATACTTTTCAGTGGTATAGCTATTGAAGCACTCAGAATGGTGGAAGTGATCTAATGAATGAAAGTGCAGTGAGGTTAAGGGAACATGCTAAATACAATTTATGAGATGCTGTTACGATAGTGAGCAAGCATTAGAGGCTATCATGAACAGGGGCTGTTTGTCAGAGGTTTGCTTGCATGCTTAAGGTTGGGTTCAGATTTAGAGGGGTATAATCCTTACATGTCACACTTCTGTTATTGAACAGACTCCAAAGTTGGCATAGTGATCCCATCCTGCAGGAGGATTCTACTTTTTATAAATCTTTATGAAAAAGTGTACTACATAAAGCTTCTACTCCTGTAAGTTTCACTCAAGCAGAATTATTTTGTAGACAGTCACTGATGAACTGAACACCATGTTCCCTCATCAGTTAGGTTTACAGACATTAGAATTTCCAAATACAGGAACCTCCTATTAAAACTACCCCTGTTTAAGTAACAGAGTGCCTCTGTTAGCTGAGCACAGTAGGCAAAACAGGCACAGAAGTCAATGGCTGACACAATAACCACCAAGCACAGGTGGAGGAGAGAACAGTAGTGTGTACAGTAAGAAAAATGTCAATGTACTTGACCACTGCTAGGGAAAAACTTACCGAAGTATTTCCTGCTATTTTTATCACTGTGCTGGAACTGCAGGCTATGAACCTTAAATACTTTTCAGGAAGCTTTCTTTTTGGCTTGGAGAGGAAGGCATATACAAAGGTACAAATATTGAGCTATAATTAACCTATATACAGAGACACTCTGCAAATAATACAGTTTCAGATATTTTTTGTTTAAAAGCATTTTTGTACACTTTTGTGTTGCATATTGAAAGTATAAAAGCTAAAATAGAATTGATTAATTCTTACTAATGCCAAAAATATCTAGACACATCAAATGTATTCCATACAGTATCCTGTAAACTGAGTTCAGTGAACTGTAGCGTGGAAATCTGCAGGAAGGCATTGTCCACCTCAATTACAGGCACAATCTAACATCCTTACTAAAAAACGAACAAAATAAAACTTTCAGTTTCTGCTGTACAGACTCCATGCCTCAGAATGGAGCTGGAAATGACCTACTTGGAGCTAGTTACTTGTGCAAAATGTAGCAGAATAAGAAAGATTTGCTAGCATCTGTCAATACTAAACCCTAACTGATACCACAGCTGAAGGCAAGAGCAGAATTTTGATCAACAGAGGAAGTTTACTCCTGGTGTTAGGATAGTCAAGGAGAACAGCAAGGAAACTCTCTGGGAACAGGAAAAATCAAATGTGAACTATATTGCAACTGACTGTGCAGGACGCATCTATATTAAATAAAATGAAGAAAACCACATTTGAGCTCTTTGCTCCCTCTGGTGAAATACTTTGGCATGATATTTGACACAAGTGTTGCCAGTCACAACCGTGATCCACAGCCACACACAACGTGTGTTTCTGGAAAGACCCACAGGATCTGTGTGTACATGCTGAGGGTGCTAGCGCTGTGTCCTGAACGCTGCTTCCTCATGACACCTGCCTTCACACAGCAGCCCTTCTGAAGGCTCCTTTCACTTTGCACCACCTGTCTCAGCACTGCATTTTCAAGGCCGTTCATTTAAAGAATGTTAGTTTTCTGCATCAGAGGTAAAAAATGCCCTGGCAAATCTGAGGCCTCCACTTTCCGGTCAATCCCGCCAGCCACCTCTTGGAAAAATGAGCATTAACTGGCTGTATTTTTAGCAAATACCTGGTTTTCTTTGCTGCAGTTATACAGATGCAGATGTGAGATGGACCTGATTATGGCATTTTCTCAGCCAGATGAATATTCAAGTTAGGACAAAGCAACAGGAGATCCCAGCTGACCCATGAATCTTGATTTGAGAAGAGGTCTGCTGCTACTGCATAGTTCCCCAAAAGGAGCTGAGGAAGAAAGGGGCAACTCATTGCCACCTTGGTCTTGCCCTGTCAGCAAACCCCACCTGAGAAGAGCTCTCCCCTCTGTCCTACAGTGGCCAGCACAAGAATGTAGCCACTCTCAGTGGCTGAAGAGCTGGCTTTCCCTCCCCTGACATCATGTTGTGTGAAGGCTGAGGTATACAGGTGAGGAAGCAGCCATCCCAATCCCATATAACCCTCTCCCAGTCCTTAGAGCCTCCCCACAACCTTCATCCCATTTTCAAGCTCAGTCTTTTTTTCTACTAGCACCAGCAACACCTATATTACCACAGTCCGTGACGGACTCAGCTGTCTCTTTCAGCACGTAAGTACCACTTGCTGTTTCTTGCTACAACCGGAGCAGACAGTCCCTTGAAGGCACAAAGGAGTGCATGAGTTGTAAAAGAAGAACAGCAATAGGAAAAGGCAAGTTTTGGAACTCAAATGAGGAAAGAAGGGGAATCATCAACCCCTGGCAGGACTCGTTCACCGTGCATCACCAGTCTCTTATTCAGAAGTTGCATTCTTCGAGCTGTTGAACTTGTCATCTTGTGGCCCATTTTCAACCATCAAGAAGTTATTCATATTAGTCTTCATTTTCTTCTATTTATATTCCATCTCATGACTCCACTCCATGCCTGAACAATTCTGATCCTTTCCCTGGCCTCATACCCACACATTTCAAGTAAGCATTGACTGCTAACTTCTCAGTGACTCACTGCCTGGCCAGCCTATTCACTGCATGTTTAGCTATTTCATTTCTTAAGGCACCATCAACACATAAAAATATTTTATAAAACTCCACCAGGGCTGTTTTTACAATGGCAGACATAACTGATACTTGTTTTGGTTCCCTCCAGAAAGATTACAGACATGCTGTGTTTACTCAACAGAAGTGTAAGGGCTGAAGGACCATATTCCTGTAGATGTCTGTCTTACGAATGTTCACAGGCCTCTGACACTTCTCCAACCTCAGCGCCTTCTTCATCCTCCTTGCTGTTTGTCTGAGCCTTCTGCAAAAGTCTTGGCCCTGCCAAGCCAATAACCAGGGCTCCAACCGGAGCGGTGATCAAGATAGCCAAGAAAGCTACTGTCAGTACATCCATTCCATATTTTTCCAGTTGCTCATCTTGATGACTTCTTGCTGTATCCAGGGCAAGGGAACCTATTGCAGCCTGGAGGAAATAAAACATTGCTGAGATGGAGCAAGTAACCTTTACCACTGAAAGAGGAAAAAAGGAACTAATCATCAGTCACCATTTAATGTAAATGTGACATTTTTAGTATATTTAACCCATTCATTTCTAGGTAGTACATAGAAAAGTACATGTTTTATCACACCTATGAGAACAATTTTCACTTGGCTACATGTTGAATTTCCCAAGCTAATGAGTTTATCTGTGTGGTTCCCTCCTGCAAAGAACATTGCTTAGCTGTCATCTTATCCAAATTTCTGGAGAATACACAATTACAGAAATGGACCACTATATTGCATATTACAGCTGTTAAAATGCCACACCTTGAGAAAGTGTCCCGAGAGCAGAAGACCAGTAGCAGCTTCTGAAAAATTAATTCACAAATCTTGCAATAATCCTTGCCTGTTCTGATGATTAACTTCTGTTTGCAATTAATCATGCTATTGAGGCGAAGTCTAAATGACTTAATGATCACTGAAATAAAGGAAAAAAAAAAGCTTCTCTAGCAATACGGCTGTCAGACTATCCATTACAAAAATGACTACGAACTGAAAACCCATCCTGAGCCTCCGGTGTGACTGTCCCTGCCGACATTTCATGTGGTGTAAGAGGGAAACACTTTTACCTTTGTTTTGAGAATTCTCTGAATCGGTATGCAAAGGCACAATAACCTGCAATAGCTGAGAAATAGTTAAACTTCCTACGATATATGCACAGTTCTCTGTCATTAAGTGTACAATGCAGGATATAAGCAAAAACACCTTCACACAGAAGGCTCTCCATGCACTTTTCAAGCAGACTTAGTACAGTTTAGAATACGAACTGTCCATATACTAAAGTCTGCTGTTACAGAGCTTGACCTTCTCCCTGTTTACTGCTGTGCTAATTATGAGGAGCTTTCTAAGCACAACAGATCTAGCCTGGAATGAGAGTGATGTTGGACTGTTTACCTGGACAGTGGCTTTGGGAATCCATGCCAATGAGACAAATACTTTCTCTTTGAAATTAAACCCAGCAAAACACACCATCAGGAACGTTGCTGTGATTCGCACAACTAGGGCGATGCCCAATGTAGCAACACAGAGTCCTGCAACAAAGACGAACACTTCTCAGTACTTTTGTGCATAGGTGCCCTAGGAGAATAATCCTCCTAGAACTGTAGCTTCACAGTGGGGTTGAGTTTTGTTTTTTGGGGTTTCTTTGGGCAGCCATAGTCTGCCTTGCTTTAGGTATCTTTATAGGGATTCTTTGGAAGCCAGTCATGAAAACTGGATAATGAATGAGTGATCTTACCAACAGTTTCAGGCCTAAGAGACATAACAGATACTTCTGCTCCAATTAAACCAAAAAGAAAAGGTTGAAAGATATTCCATGCAACTGCGACAATTTTTTCTACTTCCCTCTGCAATGAAAACAAAAATAATCTGTAAATTCACAAAAATATGGCCAAGTAGACACAACATTTAATTAATCAAAGGACAAAGTGAAAATGTATCATAAAGATTGTCCAGAATGGCTCCTCCTCCTTTGACTTAATACTAAAAAGATTCAAAATCGATTGTACAACTTTTGAAGGTCAGAGTGTGTCTAGCTCTGCTAGTAAATAAATGCTTGCTATCTCAAGAAGAGAAATAAAGACCACTGACGTTTGAACAGTAATAGAGCATTTTGCAGACAGGAGGAAAATAAAGCATAGCTGATATTTAGTATTTAGGAAGAGGTAATTTGAACAGCTTTGCTATGAAGTGTCTGAGCCTTTGGGAACTGCTGCTTAAACATGTTCTTCCATTTGCATCTGAGCAGAGTCAGATCCTCGAAAGTTTCAGTCATGACCTAACTCCACTCATGCTGCACTCAGAGGCCTGTGGCCATGTGAGCAGAAGCAAAGTTAGCCTGAACAAGTCTGGAAACCCATACTAGTAAAAAGTGTTGAACTTTCCAGCATGATGTACTGCACAAGGGCAAAGCCATCTTTTCTCCTTGTGTTTGAGCTTTACATGTAACAATTTTCCTAAAACAACTGCTGCCAGGATAGACAGGAATCTTCCACTTACGTGAAAAGGTACACATAGCATATCTAATAGCACTTATTTTTTAATTAAGTGGGTTCTACAATAGCAAATGAACCTTCAGACTGGAGTGTGTGGAAAATGTAAGTGCAGTGCTCTGTCACTTAATAATCAGGCCAGGGCCTAGACTTGTCTTGTCCTTGGTGTTCTCTCTGCGGCTGATCCTGCAACATCTCTTGCTCTTCATCAATGGAATGGTAGAGGACTACAACACAAAAACTTCTGTAACCTTAGAGAGAATGAAGTGGAAATATACAGACTTCTAAACATTTTTCTTTATTTGCCTCATTTCTCCTTGTTATCTCATCCTTTCCTGGTTTCAGGAAAAAAAAATTCTCTTTATAGATGTTAGCATTATTTCAGTCTGTTTACTGCCCATTTAACTGTTCCAGCGATAGGTACAATGTTCCTTGTTCTCTGTGGACAGTATTTGCCAAGTGACAGCATGAGGCAGTGGCCTTTGAGAAGCTCAGCAGGTAAATATTGGTAATAAATTGAGTAAGCGCAGCAGGAAAATCTTGGTAATATATTGAGTATACAGTATGCAGACAACTCTGTATCTGATAAAGAGCTAAGGCATTTGAAATCAACATCCTCAAGGCCAAGTGGCTTCGTTCACTGAACAGAATTTAAACCAAGCATTTATAGGCTGCATATACTCTTAAGGTCCTTCGTTCTGAAGCTGTTTAAAAGCTTTTCAATAGAGAGCTTTATCAGCTGTAATGGCCTTAAGTACTTAAGTCCCAAGATGAGTTTTTCGTCTTTTAAAATTAGACAACAATGTAATACTTTTAAACAGAAACCATGGTTTCTTTTTTGTTGTTTTAACAAACCTTGAGATCACACTGAAGTCAGGATCTAGATGGGGATAATAATGTTGACTCTGCTATACCTGATGCCCTTTCCTTTCTCCTCTTCTCCTACTGCATGTCACAAGGCTACAGCTGTGGAGAGAAAGATGCCCTCAAAACATTGAGTGTAGATGGAATCAAGCAAAAGAGGCAGTGAGACATGCCAGGGTACAGAAATGCATCAGGGCAGCAACAGTAAGAGGAAGCAGGCTTAGCAGCTAACAGAAAGTGACTAAAAAGCAGTCTTTTGTATGGTTTTTGTATGTCTTTATGTCACCATTTATTGTGGACATCTTGCTCTCTAATTTATCCATAATACACTGGCTGGGATTTGGGAAAGATGAGAGAGCATGGTTAATTACTGTTTTCCATTTTACCCCCCAAAACCCCAGGGAACAAAAGCTCAGGGTATTCAGGCCATGCGTACAACTGTATTTGGGCACCTGTTTGTAAATCTTACCATAAAGTGACTGTGTAAGCTTACAGACACTCACAGAGCTGGGACATAAAGCTTTGGATTCCTAGTCAAATGCCTTGACAACTAAGTCTCCTTTACATGGCTTAAGATGTCTAACAAAAGCTTGTGGGCTTTTCTCTGTCAGTATGTTAGACTCTGTATCAATATATATTCACATACATGGTAACCTTCTGTGATGCTAAATGTTAAAGACTTTGTAAATAAACAGAGAATGTTTTCTTAATCTGTACAACACCTAAAGCTTCATCAATGCACCTTTACCACTCCTGGCAAGCTGTACGTTCAAAGGAGTGCTGGTATGGTATGCTTCTTATGTAAACATTCACCTTTTCATCAGACCATCCCACACCTGCAACAAAAGCTAAGACTAATGTGCAGAGCCCTCCTGATCCAGGGAAGCCAAAGTAGATGCTGCCAAAAACAGCAAACATTGATAGCCCAAGTACAAAGTATGACCTCTTCCATGCCAGAGATGCCTGCAGCCAGGGAAAGAAACAAACAAAAAAGTAAATTGCTTTTAGAAATGGAGGAAAAAAGGTTACTTCTGTTAATTTTAAAAATAGCAATTTGAAAATAACAATTACCATTAACCACTGTGAAAGAATCAAAACTTTCAAGTGAGACTTGAACTATTCAGTTGAGTGTTTTGTCAGACATTAATTCCTAAGAAATTAAAATTTTGGAAATTCAGTATTTTCTTGCCTCTGCCTATCCAAGATCTTACTGTCAAAAGGCTTTTTGTATCACAAGGAACATGATGCTCTATTCTAACAGCCCTGCTTCAACTCTGTGATAACAGGATTTTCTACCTGTACAGTCAAATACTGGAACAGTTTATCCAAGGAGAGGTGAAATCATTGCCACTAGGTATTTTTAAAGGACAAGTCAAACACTGGACAGGGACAGTCTAGTTTTATTTCATTTCACAGCAGACAGTTATATCTCTGCCATTGTTCCCCATTTCCATTTATCTGTTTGGCTCCTGTAACACACTTATGTTATTAAATAAGAGGAAAATTTCATCCTTCTGAGGGCAATAGATGCTTTGCAAATTTACTTCAGTAGTCCAGAACATACCTACTTTCTTCCACAATTTTCTGTTCACTTCATGGCCTCTTGATAGTAAATCCATCTATCACTTTATACCGTTAATTTTCATTGAAAGTAACACATTCTCATTAGCATTAATGATATGCTGAATCACCTAAAGCCCACGATCTGTCTGCTTTACTAATTTTTAATCTTAGGCCTAATGGAAACATCTTATAGAAGTAAAAGTGTTGCACATCAAACTAACTGGTGATTATTTTACTGCCTGAAATAGATATCAGACCCTTTCTCCTTTACGTACTGAGATTTCCACCACCTTCAAGGAGAGCAGGATGGCGAGCTGGCTTCCAAACTCTGCATCAGGGAACACTATGAGATCGTATATTGTTGTTGTTGCAGTAAACAAGTAATCACCTATAAAACACATCTTCACTTGATAGGCTTTGCAACCTGGAAGCTGTTAGTGCTGTACACAGCTTTCCCCAAAATCAGCTTCACATGAAGCTTGAAAATGAGTAACTTGAGAATACCATCCCTTAGCAAAGACTCTTTATTTTATAAGGTTTTTTTTTTGTTTGTTTTTTTTTTTTACTGGGCTTTTACCTGATCATGGCTTGGGAAATATCGAACAAACATTCCCAGAATCCCCCCAGCTGCTATGCCAACAGCAACCTCCAGCACTCCATGGAGCACACTGTACAGAGTAGAACCTATTTGGCAAAGAAAAATAGGCTCAGTAAGCCATACACAGACCCTTCATGCACAAACCACAGTGCAAACCTATAAGGGTGATTCTAGGACAGTGTCTGCTTTAAATTACTTGGGCATAAAGGGGTTCAGAAGGGAACCTATGACCCTGAAACAACTGGGTAGTGCAAGTTCATGCCAAGAAAGAGTGCCAGAGAAGCCAGAGAAAGAGCCACAGCAAGAACATTGCCAAACCCATGGAAATTTGAAAGTACTTATGCTGGGCATGCAGGCACCAGACTTGGCAAACTGAGGGAGCAGACAGGGAAAAATCTTCTCTGAAAGCTGATGTGACCCACAACTCAGAGCAGACAATGTTACACCAAGACTTTTGATCATGGGTCATTGCCCTCTCAATATTCACATCCATACATGAACTTTATAAGGAGATGTCATTAAGTTACAAACCAGTCAGTCATAACAGAGCACACATTCTTCAAAATACCACTGTTTGTTCTGGATTTCACTACGTACAGATTAACCAGCATACCGGAAGAGAAAGCCATCCCAAGGCAAG
Source organism: Phaethon lepturus (assembly GCF_000687285.1). NCBI lineage: Eukaryota > Metazoa > Chordata > Aves > Phaethontiformes > Phaethontidae > Phaethon > Phaethon lepturus. Next base: position 19,448 of record NW_010545381.1, read on the forward strand.
TGTTGAAGCCTGTAATAGCCAGAATGTCATCAATGCTGCCAGCTGCCATTAGCAAAGTCGGGACACCTTTCTCTACCCCATATCCCCCAGCCTGTAGAATCAGCATTGAGGGAACCACCACAGCAGGGGAGACTGCACCTAGAACAAAACTGAAAACACACAGGTTCAGACTCTCTTAAGAAGAAAACACTGAACTAAACTTCAAAATGTTCTGACCCCTATTCTTTTAAAGTATAAACAAACAGACCTTTACATTAGGTATTTTTCCTTATTTTCCCCCGCTAAGTACAAGCAGGGATATTTCTATGCAGATCTGCAATCAGCTCTTACTTCCTGCTCAACTCAATAGTATTTAAAGTAAAGGGTTCCGCAGACTAAGACTTCAGTCTACGCTGCAAGCCAGTTATGCTCCCCTGATATATGCCTTGATTGTCCAATTTAGGAACCTGGTCTAGACATGCTTATGACTCATTAGCCCAGTTCCTTCTCATAAAAATCAGCGTGTGACAGACAAGAAGTTCATCTGTCTTGCCTCCAGTATATGGGTCTGAACCAAGTCCCCCAGTTTAGGTAGAACTAGATGGAAAAGGTTTCCTCTTCAAGGGTATTACTCCAGAATATAACATGCCATATCCTTATTCTTGACTTGTGACAGGAAGACTCTCGTACATGCATATCTCTGTGGGGAAATTCTGAATTCCAGCATGAAGATTCTCCAAACTGTGGTATCATTTTCTGTCCCTAAAAGCCCCTTGTGTTGTGGTTGAGACTCGGGGATTGCACCATCCTTGTTCTTTCTTCAAGTGCCCAGATCACAAACATAGAAGAGCAATGATGCAAGTACTCCTCCAGAGCCTGAAAATGTGCCCTTCAAATTAGCCACAGAGCCAGACATGAATGGCAACAAAAACAACCACAGGGGCTAAGCACAGCTTCCTAATTGGCATTAAACTGAGGTCTCTGCTTGGCACAGAGAACTAACTGCACTTGGACCATTTAACTGTAGCATGAAAACATGCACCTTTGTCATACAGGAGAAAAGAGAGCCCCTTACCCTAATATAAATCCCCATTGCCATGGCAAATGCATGAACAGGTAGGCAAGAACAGCAGCTGCGCATGTTTCTGAGATGCATGGTCCAAAAGAAAGCCGTAAACAGACTGCTTTGAGTTTCTTAAGAGCCTGCAACATAAAAGCACATTCAGACATTAGTATCAGTACCCTTGGCTTTATAGAGAGAAAACACATTTATGGTCTGATACGTTTTTTAAAAGAATCCCCTCTGAGCTGCAGTACAGGATATTACAGCTTTACATGGCCTAAGCCAGAGATAAGACTCAAGTACAACTGGGTTTGGATATAAAATTCTAAGTGTGACAGTGAAACCCACTGACTCTAGATTCAACAAGGTTCCTGCATGTCACAGGAAGGAGTGGCAGAGAAGCTTGGTTGGCTTTTTGTGCAGAGCAGATTAAGTATGAGAGGCTGGACTAGCTGGGATCCATTTGAGAAGTGCACCCTCAACACAGCTGACTTACAGTCACTTGAGGTCATTTGCTCCATCCACAAAACGATTTTTGCTATAATCCCACGAGTTGCATGACTGTGATGGAGCACATGTCCTCAAGATGGTCTGCTCACAAAATTCAGGAAATTTCTTTAAGGCAAGGGGGAAAATGGTCATAAAATCAGGACTGCTTGCCTACTTTACAAATCCAACTGCCAATATTAACTTATGTCTATACAATAAAAACTATGCTTTCTGTAACACTCTAATTTGCAGATCTTCTAAGACTGAACAGTTAAATATTTTTAACAGAACTAATTATTCAATTTTTTTTGGTGGGCTGTTGTATACTTTGCCACACACAAATGGCTGGTGCCATACCTGTGGATCAAGGCCGAGTCCTGCTCGGGTCAAGATAATTGAAAGAGCAATATTCCTCAGTGCTGCAGACCAGCGTAGGTTTATCTGGACAATGTCACTAATGAATGGGGTATTTCGGATTAGGAAACCAGCAAGTAGCATCCCTTAAATGAAAGCAAATAAGCTCCCGTCAAATTATTTGCTTTTATTGCACTAAAAGCTTGCACAGAGTTCTTAAAAATAGACACTATTTTATAGATTTATGAGAGACAGAGAAACAATTTATGTTCTGAATTATTAGCCTTATTTTAACGATGGGGACTGAGGCATAGAAAGAGCACCATGTTTAACGCAATGAAAGTAGCCCAAGAACACACTAGGTCACCAAAGAATAAATCTGCAGGATGCTGACACATTGCTTTAGTGCGAGTCAACGGAATTCAGCTTGGTTCACCAGGTGCAGGTCATACTTACCATAAGCAGACACCTCTGCATCCTTAAAGATATTTTGCGTGTTAGCTTCTTTTAACATGAAAAGAGGAAGATCATCTAATATTGTGTATTTATCTCAGGAGTTGGAAATTGTCAAAAATACTCTTAGGTGTAAGAAATGTAGGTATCACAGGAACCATAATGCTGAGCTGATTGGGAAATATAATTTAAAACAGCTAATCATGGACTAACTTAGACATTTTAAAATGCTCTGGCAATATGACTCATGCAAAGAGGGGAAAAAAAGGGGAGGAAACAGGAACTTGGTCTTATCATCTATTTGAGCTGCTTGCAAGATCCAACCTTTTGCAAATATTAGCAAAACTGTCTAATCAGAGACTTCCTGCAAAGGTATTGGAACTGTAGTTCTGTGAGAACACAGAAAAGTACAGGAAAGGTTGACCTGCATATATAGATCTGCAGAGATTCATTGTAGGTCCTGATGATTCAAAGATACATTTTTGTGGCATAATTTTACATTAGCCACCTTAAGAAACGGGAAACCAAAAAAGACAAAAAGTGAACAAACGCTGTGCTCACGTTGGCCCCAGCTTGGGGTGAGCCTTGGCTGTGGACTTGATTTGTCCTGGAACACACTAAGCTTTCCGACATTGCTCTTCCCACCACCTCCCGGAAAAAAAACAGTGGCATAATTAATCTGCAGTACCTCATGACAGTTATATCAGACTAGCATAATGATCACATGCTCTTTACAATGTTTGCATGAGGTCCAAGTTACTGGAGTTACCCTGCTCTAGAAATCTACTTAAAGCAAAAAACTCCACCTCAGGGGATATCTTCACTGTTCTGCTCTGTGTTGCCTGCTGCAAAAACCTCTCTGCAATATATGGCTAAAATACACTGTATGACTGTTTCAGTTGCAATTTCACTCCCTTTTTCCTGAGACAGAGGCTGACTATAAGGTGCTTAAGTGCTGAGCCAGCCACATTACACTCAACTGCACCTGGCACGAGTGGATTAAAGGCATGTTTGAGTACAAGGTTCATATTTTTAGTGTAAAAAAGAATATTAAAAAATATTGTCTATCTCCTCTGACTCATAGATTCCTCCAATTTTCCTCAAAGACTGGGGATCTCAACAGTGAACTCTGACCTGTAAGCAGTGCTGCTGAGCCAAGCGCATCACCAGCTATGCAGGTTACTAAGTCACATCCGTGCACTACAGGCAGGTATTTGTAGCCTACTCTGCCATGAAGTTTTACTGTCAACAGCTTTACTCATTTACACGCTAAGCATCGCAAGGGCGCAGCGTACAGCTGGTGAGAAGAACCTGGAGCTTCATTTTTCAGCTGTGCTGACATCACAGCACTTCACAATATTCTACCCGTCTAAACAAAACCTCCTCTAGGAACGAAGTCTGAAAAGGTTCCAATGATGTCAGAATAAACGTCATTTTCATGCCCCATTTCTATTTTGCATTTTTATGTAAAATAAGATGTTGATATGAAAAACAATGTTATGATTGATTTAACATAACTCTTCAGAAGAATTACTCCTTGTGGTATATTTATTTTCTCAGGTTTCAGTTATCTTGAGGTAAGGGAAGGAGAAGAAAAATTGCTTTGGATTACCAGTAGTAGGGAATTCCTGTAGTGTTTTATTTGGAAAACATTTTCATTGTGTCAGATACATGCAAAACAGCTCAGCAATAATTTCCTTATGAATTAATTATTCTACTGTAACAGGTGGTCTAGATTAAGACTACTGTTTGGTGCTAGTAAACACAAATTTTAAGTAACTGTGAAAGAGGACTGAAGGACTATAACCTGTGAATCTGTAGGCATAAAATTCTTTGGGGGCCACAGAATTAAGAGGAGCGCCTTAGTAACATACAAACAATTTCACTTGAGCCAGCTGCGGGAATTTTGCACCTTCTCAGAGAGGACCAGACAAGAGTCACTTCAAAAAGCTACAGATTTGGAGTATGACAGTTTGTCTGTTCCCGATCCAAACATACGTAGCATGCAGATATTACCTGACAGTTTAAACAACACAAGTATGTAGGAAGAAAAGAATGAAGGATATCTTACCCAGAAGAGCAGGGAGAGGGGGTAGTGTTCGTATTTTAATTAATCCAAAAATTTTACCTCCAATGACAGCAAAAAAATAAAGAAACAAAATTCCAAACAGATTTCCACCTGGGAGACACTCAGTCCCAGTGATGGACCAAACCACAGCCCAAACCAGGACCACGACTGCAACTGGAACAAAACAAGAAATATTTATATTTAATCATCTCTCAGGGACAACTTTCTTTGCTATTAGATCACATCTGTTTTTCTACTAATGAAAAAGGTACCATAACTTTCAGAAATAAAATCACTTACCTGAAAAATTAGTTTAATCATAACAACATGTTTAATTTTTGACACTCTCTAAACTGATGTTCTGATTTTACAGATGCTAAGATACTTTAAAAAAATCATAACAGGAACATCATTAGGTTCTGAATGAGCCTTGGGCCACTGTGGAAAGCACTTGGTGCCAAACTTAAAGCAAAGACTTTCACTAACTTATCTTGCATTTGCTTATCTTCCTTCAATTGCTTCAGAACTCAGTAAGAACCTGCTGCTGTACAGCGTCGCAGATCTTGGAGCTAATGACTGCAGCTACAGTCTAATTTTTAAAAGAATTTTAGCATAATTTTTTGGATGGATGTGCTTGGGCAATACATTGCTATCCCTGGGGAGAAAAAAAAAAAAATAAAAATCTGAGACAGTCATGTCTCTGGATAGTGCAAAGCAGTACAGGTACTTCCCTCAATACAGCAATCAAAGAGGGATAATACACAGGGAAAAAATCCTGAAAAATATTACAGGAACATTAAGTGAAAATATTATAAAATATGTGAAAGTATTATGCTCTTTCCAGGTTCCCAAATCTGTTCCTACAGTTCTCCAACAAGAACAGGCATGCATAGATATAAAAGCAGAAGACTGAAGGAGAGGAAAAAATGTGTTGAATAAATCCCTTTTCTCATAATCGTAAGAAAATGTATTGCATTTTCAGATTGGATTTTTCTTAATCTTATTTGAGGGTGACAGGTGGCAAAGGGAAGACCAGTAGATTTCCAAACATAGAAGCCTAAGAATCCCAAGTGAGATAGCAGCTGTGGAAGCTTTCAAAGCCACAGGAAGTATCTTTTGTTAGGAAAAGTCTGAAATAGCCTAAGAATCCCAAGTGAGAGAGAAGACTGTGGAAGCAGTCAAAGCCACGGGAAGTGTCTTATTGTTAGGAAAAGTCTGAAATAACTAGTTAGCCAGGCATTCTTTTCTGTGAGCCTTCAGTGTAGGGCAAATCTCAAACTGAATGGGTCAGTTTGCCTTACAGTTAGGCTTCTTGCCTTTGCAAGACTGGGGTATTAAGGAACAAAAGAAGGTATCACTGCCTTAATTCAACAAAAAGCCCTCCAGTGTGCCCAAAATACCACTGTGTTTATAATCATCTTAATGCTCTCACGCCAAAACGAACTATCAAGATGAGAATTAAGAGGTCTTTCTTCTGATGAAAACAATTTGCAATGCAAAAACGTATCTACCATGTTAAACACACAAGAGAGGAGGGAGGAACAAAACCTATATATTCAAATCTTTTTTTCACCTCTTTTTTTTCTGCTAAAACATTGAAACAAAAGTGCGAAATGTAAAACATAGCTGTTTCCCTTCATTATTTTGCAAGGCCAATGGACAGATATCATCACATCCAGAGAAACGAGTACTTCATTTACCATTTCTCATTTTAATTAAACTCTGTCTTTCTTACATACCATTTGTCACTGTTTGGGCCAGTAAACCCTGAGGTGGACAAGTAAATATTTGCCTCCATGTTCTTGCAGGTGTTGAAGACCCTGCTATGGGTTCCGGGGGCTGCTGAGCACAATGATTCAAGAGAGCAGTCTCTTCTGTTTGTATATTCCCATCAGTACCTTTGGCATCTACTGTTGGTCCCTCCTGAATGAAAACAATGAGACTCTCTCAGAAGCGGCACCGTATACATTTGAAGTAGCATATAAGACCTGAAATCAGCTGTGATGCACAAGATCCACATTGTCTACAGAAGACTACATTAACTAAACAATTGGTGTAGGAATGGTTCAGCTTTGTACTACAATTTGGGGTTTTTGGCTATGTGTTTGTTTTTGCATGGCACAAAGAACTGCATGTGAGAGACTGCAGGACATTTGCCTTTTTATCTGCAAGTGACAGGACTCCTGTCCCAGTACAAATAGCACCTGGTCAGCACAAATACCAGCATATTTGATGAAGAAACGATATTAACAGGCCAGGTTCAGCTTGTCTTGTATACAAGCTAAATGTGTTAATATTCTCTACAATTTTATAAGGTTCTGCTTCCAGAATGGATTTCACAATACAGTTAACAATTAGCATCATTCCAGTGAGACAGTGCCTTTAATATAACTCCTAAATAAATTCTGTTGCAAAGCCTTGAACCAAAATAAGAAGACATACTTATGATTAGACAAAGATGAAAGAAACAGAATACCTGGCCAGTGCAAGCATTACTCACATGATCCATTGCTGGAAGGCTCAGCTGGTAAATCAAGGTAGAGATGAAGAAATACTACCCTGGGAGTTATTTCCTTCAATAATAGTTCCTTGAAGCTGTTCTCTTATACTGATTCATCTACTTATCCATATTCATAGCCAAAACACTTTTTGACCATTTTTGGATATGTTTCTCACTTCATTTTAGGGTCCTTATTTTTGACAAGTTAATCACCTACCTTCCCTTATGATTATTCACCTTCATGTCAGCTCATTGTCATAGCATGGACATGGAATTCTTGCCTATACTGTGGTTTGGCCCTCCTCCAGTAATAGTTCCACATTTCCAATTATTTTTCTGTCTCCTCTCTCTTGATTTTTTGTGTGTGTGTGTGTGTATATTTTTATACACACACACTCCCTTACTCAGAGTCACAGTTGGAACACAAATCTTGTGAGCTTTCAAGATGGAGTTACTTGTTTATCTACCCTGTGATTCTGTGATCACCAGCTATCTGTGTGTATAAAGATACGCCATACAGAACTTAACTTTACAGTCAACACTATACATTTACTCTAAAGCGCCTTTCATGTTAAGAATTTTATTCTTATTTGCATTTACTGCAAATCTTTAAGGCCAGAGAAGTTTCCAAGAACACTGGAAATATGCATATAGAAGTTTAAAACTGGGGTTTCTTATTTTTATTAGGTGAGAAAAGGAAGATACTCATGAACAACTTCCAGCAAGTGGATCAACAGGCACAATTTGAAACCAAAGCAGCCATCTTAACGTCCACATAATTCTCTTCCATAGCTGATTGTAAAATGTATGCTGATGCATTTTCCAATTCAAGCTGAAATTGCAACCACTGATTTCCAGCAATCCAACACACCACAGACTTCTGAAAACTGAACATTTGTTAATTGTAAGAAATTCCCACTGAGGAGACTTCTCTTTGTATTCCCTTCAGATGTAGGGATTTTAACAGATGTAGGAGGAAAAAGGAAAGGAAAAGAAGGGTTCCCTCTGACTAAAATTGTAGTTGTACTTGTACTTGAGATTCTAACTAGTTACCTCACTTTGCTCATGCATGGGAATCATGCCATTTCTCTCACATATTGGTGGCTTAGAATCTTCATTGTCATTTACAATATCCTTCTTCACCATTGTTGCAAACCTAAGGAAAGCAGTAAAGACAGAAAAGTTAGAGAGAAGCAAGTAATGCTATTTTCCACATAGAAGACTTTTCTATGATGTTGTCTCCTTCCCTGTAGATCAGGTGAAAAAACCCTCATAGCCCAATTTGGAATCTAATGTTTTGTGCATGCTTGTGTATGCTGTATAGAAGAACAAGACACAGAAACAAACAGAAGAACAGTATTAAGCTTAAAGTCAGGCAGTTAGAAAAGTAAAATAAGAAAATCCGAGTTTTAGAATTGTGATGATCTGTGCTAAGCTGTTATTTCCTCCTTAGAAGTATGGCTGTAATATATATACTACAATATATATATTGTGCCTCTTATCAGCACAAGATAAAGGTTATTTGCTGTCAACACCACTTACCAGGACCATTAGTTCTGAGAGAGTCACAGGCCCTGTGCACATGGCAGTGCCAAGCTTTATGAAATGGATGCTAAGAACAACAAATACAGTTTCTAAAGCATACACATTTTTAACCTAAACCTGACCAGATCCAGCTTGACTTTCAGGGCAGTTTTCAAGAACATGGTTCTGTGAGGCATCACTATTCACAAACACACTGACTGAATGTCTAAGAAACAGGAGATGCCTGTTTGAATAAAAATCAGGGCTATGCACAACTGTGCACTTTATATTCAGGTGAGGCTCATCAAACATGGCTCTTTTTTACTGCTTATATCCCATGGAGATACTTCACAAGAGTGTGAAATAAGGTCCAAGTTGTTTGTGGGTAATTGTCATTGTATTTACTCAGTCTAACTGGTCCACTTCTTGTCCCATAGATGCTGACAAGTGATATGGCAGTGAACTGTTCTGTATGTCAGGATTATTTTTTTGTACAAATATTGACTGCAGTTTCACAAGTCTGAGCCACCAGAGTCACATGCACATATCTGAAGACAAGGCTTACTAGTGTTCTTCTTTGTTACAGCAAAGGTGTGTATATATACTCTACCAACTAAATTTCAGTGCTAACAGCATTTTCATGAAGTTTTCTACATTGCTCTGGCCATATAAAACACCACTCGGAACTTTTGAGCCAAGAAATTCCTTCCTTGCAAAATTGCTGGAAGCAAGTCAGAGCACCGATTCTCACAATTATCAAGCCTTCAGTTTATAGTAAGTTTGATATTTGGGAACAACTGATGCCACGAACAAAGACAGGGGCTATTGTAACACCTGGGTGGTTTTATTTGAGCTGTTCTGATATGAAACTGGCTTGAGACATGGCCAAGGCATAGAGGAAAAATACAGAGCCATAGGCAAGCACTTTCAATGCGCTTTCTTTCCTTTTAAAATGTAAAGTGTTAATTTACTCAAATTCCAGTACTTTTTTGTTCCACAAGTAGTAATTAAAAATACAGAATAGTTGTGATGTCAAAGTTTTTTAATTAAATAATTGCTGCTTAGTTTTTTTCTCCATAGGATTGTTCAGCTTTTCACTGGGGATGGGAATCCACAAGTACCAGTCTATTAACTGGAATAGAAAGGTATCAACAACCTACCAGCACCTCCTTCCTTTCAGCAACCACTTCCCCAGGGTATGCATACTTAATTTTGTGGTTATGAAAGCGGTGCATGTGCGCAAGGGACAGAAGGATACCGCTCTCCGTCCAGCTTTGCATCGGCAACGAGCCAGTACCTGGGGTCATGTAGTTGTTGACATGAAATACGTTCATACTTCTGAGAAATCCCGATCCACCTCACAACAGCTTCAGCTCCTGAATGCATTGTTCACGGTAGCACACAGGAAAGGAAAGACTGACTGAGCAAGGATATTAGATGTTCTGTTTAGCAGAAATGGTTTCAAGGTGCGAATGAGGAGTCTGATAGCCTATGTGCTGTCCTTACCCATTTTGTGACAGGTCTTCACCACATTAGGTTCTTGATACTGCTAAAGTCAGTTGGATTAATGAGACCAAAGTGAATAGTTAATTAGTTTACTCACATCAGGGTGAGGGGTTTTTTTGATTCATGGTATTTGTTTGGGGTTTTTTTTTGGGGGGGTGGGGGTGGGGCTTGTTTTGTTTTTTAAACTTCACCCCCTTATACAAACAAAATCAGCGATTGAGAAATCATGGAGCAGAATTCATGCCACAGGGTTAAGGCCTGTACCATGGAAACCAGCCAGTTCTTAGTATTTTAGTCCCTCCCTGTAAAATATACTTTCCTTATTTTGAAATGAGAAACTTTTTTGTTAGTTCCTCTCATTTCACTTGTTATTAATGAGCAGGGAGGAGGAAAGAGAGGGAGAGCTGAACTGAAGAGATGACTGACGGGGACAGCATGCACATGCCTGTATCAGTAGCTCTATTGCCCTGGTGACCATGAACGTTCTGCTTTGCGCACACACAGTACAGAAGGGAATACAAACAAAATACCACCACCACTGCCAGAGCAGCTACTAAACCACGCATCATCATCCACAAAAAGACGTAAGTAAACCCTGATGCAACCTCCTTCCCCGCCTCCCCAACAGCTTCCTGCCCGCAGAGCCAGCCAACAGCCCCCCACGTTACCTCTCCAGCCGCCGGGGACGGAGGCCGAGGGGCTGAGAACTTACCTGGGGAACGGCAGGAGCGGCGGGAGGAAAGGGGCTCGCCGTGCAGCCGCTCTCGCACGGCTGGTCCCGGCGCACGGAGGCGGGGAGGGGATAACCCGCTGCCTGCGAGCGGCGGCAGCTCTGTAACCTCCCCGCTGCTGCCGCCGCCGCCACAGTCCCTCCTCCAAGGCCACGGCTTCGCTACACCAGCGGCAAAAGCGAGCTGAGGCTGGAGCTTGAGAAGACCGAAAGGGCCTCCCGGGTGCCTTTCGTGCCTCTTGGCGCTGTGACTAGGTGGGGGCGAGGGCGGGCTATGGTCGGAGCTGTCAAAGAGGCATCAGGTTGGTTTGAGCAATGGACCAGGCCTGAGCCCACATCCAGGAGGACGAGGGATGAGAAGGAAATAGATTTGTGTGTCTCACGTAGCCAGCCCTCCGCTTCCCATGTCATTTCATTGCAACCTGTACACGTCAGAAAGGTTGCTTTCTACACTGCCTTTCCCCTGGCCATGGGAAGAGGCATGGGGAGGCTACACACAACCCTCTTGGAGGGCAGCAAGTTAGAGGTTAGCTGGAAAGAAAGGGTGAGGATCTCTAGATGATTCTGCTCTGGATGAACGCAGAAGAATTGCATCGGGGCAGGCAGAATAATAATAGTAAAAAAATACTTGCAAGGTTCTGGTGTTCCCATGAAGGCATTTCTACTTCTTAAAGAAGAATCAAGTGTGTCCACCTCATCTGTAAGTGCACAGGAGAGAGTGAAACAGACCTTCTCCGTCAACCTCATTTTGCAAGCTACACTGGGTGCATGCGAAAGGAGATTCAAATGCAACATGTTGCTAATTTGCTCCTAGTAGGATTACAAAGAATTAAGCTGACTACAAATCTGAGAGGAAAAAGCACTGTTTCTTGATCAGACTAGATTTTCTGGAAGGACTCTGAATCAGGGAAGTCTCTTCTTCCCTCCCCCACAAGAGAAAAGTTTGACCTAGATTCTGAACAGTCAAAAAACCTCCTCTTTATATTATCACTGGGGTGCAAAGAAAGCAGAATTACCCAGTTCCATTAAAAACAGACCAGGGAATTAAGAGGTCACAAGAGTATTAAGCAGCATTCTCCTTTAATAATTCCAGCAAGTCTTCTGTAAAACCCCTTAGACATTAGAACACATTTCAGAGTTATAGCTGTTAACACATCCATGAAAAGCATTGCTTAATAAGGCAAGAGACACCAACCTCTGCTGATTTTTTTTTTTCTGCTCCATCAGCTTCTTGGAGTACGACTGAAAAAAACGTATCTCTGTGCTTTTAAGTGCAATGTAAAAAGCAGATGGCATCTCCTTTTCTTGCCAGAGTGCTTTGACAGAAAAAGCCATTTCTGAGTAGCATCTGTATATTACAATCATGCATGAGCTTAGAAATGTTAACTAATAAAGTTCAATATGCAATAAGTATAATGAATTTTCTCTCAGGTTCTTAATTATATTTTCAGAATGCACAGTGCATGTTTCCCATGTTACTGCAGTGAGGAGATCCTCTTTTCAAGGTAAGCCATCTACAAGTACTATGGAGGCAGGACTTTGGCCTTCATACTAAACTCTGAAACCACTGAAACAGTATTCTGCCAGCCTGAATTTCTGACACCTGAGTTTACGTCAGTGAACATTGGTGGAACCGTTTTGGATAACCTTGGATTTCTGCCTCAACTTGATCCTGCTTGGCTGCCAGGGCCGCTTTATTGAAATACTAGATACTCAAAAACAAACTATACAAGATCAGAATGCTCCAACCATGATTAAAAGGTAAAAGTTAAACCCATAACAAGCCTAAGGAAGCCAACATCCATAATACTTTCTCATTTGTAAAAGTTACATTTACGTACAATTTTAAAATAAGAAGCCTGATTTTAACTAAACATGTTCATTATCTTTGAAATAAAATTATTTATATTAATGCTTCAGCTAATATTGAAAAGCTTAAGCAATAATTTTTTAAAACATGGTAGTTGTTAGAGACACACACAAAATATTGTACATTTTCCCTGTGCTTTCTGATTACTGATCAAATATACTCAGTAGCATTTATTCTTCAATTCTGCCCCCCCCATATAGGCATATTTAATATATATGCATATATATGAAATTACATACAGCTTCATTCACAAACTAGGTAAATGGAGCTGTGTGCAATTTTAAGGTAACCGTATTTATAGGCAGTCAGCCCATGTCATTCATGTCAATTTTAACTGTATGTTGGCAAAACAAATAGTTTTGGAATTCAGGTTATTAATTGCCTTAGATCTCTGGGTCAGGATCTATGTTTTCTTCCAGAATATGAGACTATGATAATAGGGTTCTGATTCATAAATCAAAGCTATCATGTGCTACCACAATAGAAACATCAACACAAATCCTTGTAGAAACAGTCCTTTTCAGCGGAACTTAGCCTTGTGTTTTAGCATGAACTACTGTATTGGTATTTGAGAACCAAGCAATAGAATACCAAAGCCTAGCACCTAGCATACAGATTTGACATCATTTATCCAATATTAGTACATCCTTTTGAAGAGGAATATATTGGCCCTGGATAGAGTGGTAAAATCCACTCCTTTTGCTTTTGTGCCAGAAGTCAAGCATATTCATGAAGATTCACCTATGTATGTAAGAATATTTCTCCTACATATACCCCCATCCACACCCACCAGAGTGGTGTCCTTGCATAATACTTTCTGTACATGGAAAGGGGTGGGGAAGATATGATACTTCCAAGACCATTTTAGGAGTGATCTATACCATAATGAAACAGTTCTGGTCTCTATTTCTCCCACTAGGAATTTTCTAACATTGTAAAACTACATGTGATTCCCTATGCTCTCTACATGCTGTAAGCTTTAGTCTTAAGCGTTAGAGGAGGCTCCTTTCCATCATTTCTGCTTCATGAAGCCAGTGACTACAGTGGTTATGTGCTTAAACAAACAAACCCTCCCAAAATCCACAAAGTGGCCAAGCCTACTGCTTCTACTGGTAATCTGTTGCCTCACCTTTTGTGCTACTGCTTTTCCAGATTCCAACAGCCTAATTTGCCCAGGATCTGGAAAATGGACATTGTAGTTGCACAAACCAGCTGTGCATGTACTCTGACTCTTTGCAGTATATGCAGGAAGTTTCGTGTATTCATACACCATGTTATCTACAGTGTTTGACTGTCTTGCCCAGCCCACTTTGGATCTGTAAGTGTTGTCAGGCTTGGGACATATTCTTTTCAGCAATTCTGACTGTTTTTCTACAGTTACAGTTCTAAAACATTTTGCCAATGATAATACAGAACAGAAAGAACTTACTTTGTAATTTGAAAAGCAGAATGTGCTTTCAAGTACAATTTGCAACTAGCATGTTCTCTAATATAGAAACACCTATTACCTGTAACAAAATGATTCAAAAGTTCCAATCTTCAAACTTGCTATTACTTCTGCTTTCTTCTGTTTAAACCGCT